>NW_026606863.1:0-115000 GCF_029890125.1 Rhinichthys klamathensis goyatoka
AGAGATTTGAGAGCGTCAGGCCGTTGATCCTCACAGAGAGATGAAGCTCTCTCAGCAAAACACACACACACACACACACACTCCAGAACGACTCGCAATCACAGAGCCTGCTGACGTCGACACGTGTCCAGCGCTTCACATTCAAATTCATAATGACACAATTCAAATAAGATTCAAATCGACAACGAAGTTTCTATTCAAAATCAAATCGGAAGAAAAGCATGTGTTCATTCATCACTAAATGAACGACTGAGATCATGAGCTTATGGGTGAATGTCATAGATAGATAGATAGATAGATAGATAGATAGATAGATAGATAGATAGATAGATAGATAGATAGATAGATAGATAGATAGATAGATAGATAGATAGATAGATAGATAGATAGATAGATAGATAGATAGATAGATAGATAGATAGATAGATAGATAGATAGAATAGTGATTGATAGATAGAATAGTGATAGATAGATAGATAGAATAGTGATAGATAGATAGATAGAATAGTGATAGATAGATAGATAGATAGATAGATAGATAGATAGATAGATAGAATAGTGATAGATAGATAGAATAGTGATTGATAGATAGAATAGTGATAGATAGATAGATAGATAGATAGATAGATAGAATAGTGATAGATAGATAGATAGAATAGTGATAGATAGATAGATAGAATAGTGATAGATAGATAGATAGATAGATAGATAGATAGATAGATAGATAGATAGATAGATAGATAGAATAGTGATAGATAGATAGATAGAATAGTGATAGATAGATAGATAGATAGAATAGTGATAGATAGATAGAATAGTGATAGATAGATAGATAGAATAGTGATAGATAGATAGATAGAATAGAGATAGATAGATAGATAGATAGATAGATAGATAGATAGATAGATAGAATAGTGATAGATAGATAGATAGATAGATAGATAGATAGATAGATAGATAGATAGATAGATAGATAGATAGATAGATAGATAGATAGATAGATAGATAGATAGAATAGTGATAGATAGATAGATAGATAGATAGATAGATAGATAGAATAGTGATAGATAGATAGATAATATAGTGATAGATAAATAGATAGATAGATAGATAGAATAGTGATAGATAGATAGATAGATAATATAGTGATAGATAGATAGAATAGTGATAGATAGATAGATAGATAGATAGATAGATAGATAGATAGAATAGTGATAGATAGATAGATAGATAGATAGATAGATAGATAGATAGATAATATAGTGATAGATAGATAGATAGATAGATAATATAGTGATAGATAGATAGATAGATAGATAGAGTTATAAATAGTACATATATTTTAATTCTTAAATAAAATAAACATTTCAATTAATTTTTTTTTAAATCACACACACACACACACACACACACACACACACACACACACACACACACACACACACACACACACACACACACACACCTTATTCTTCCATATTTACATCCCATTAAGTAAAATGGGTTGTGAACCACAACTGACATTGACTTAATTTGTCATGTTTCACGTTATCGGCACGACAAACGAGCAAAAATGCAAAACATCGTAATGGTCCTGAAAAAAAAAAAAAAGCTTCATTATCTTTGTGCAAAACATAATTTCATATTTGGTTGGTGTGATTTTGGTGTGAAACGCGAGTCAGGCCCGTTCTGGAGCGATGATCATCTCGTGAGACTCAGATCATTATCACGTTTTACCAGGCGAGCGAAATAAAACTCATTCATTAACGAAAAGCAGAACCAGCTCAGCTCCACCTTCATCCAAACGCCATCGTGATGACCCCAGAGCCAAGCGGGCCGTGAACCGCCAAACGGACCAATGGCTTCCAACTTTAAAAGAGGCCTTATCACCATAACAAGGGCTTATCAGACAACAAACTTCTCTTCCCTGACTTTCATCTTCTGCACTTGTTCCACTGATCTTATGAATAAATCATAAAGGCCGTACCCCCTTCGGCTCGGAGCAACGTGCGCTGTAAAACACAGAGAAGTGTTTATGGGAGATAAGAGCCAGAGAGGTTGCCTTCCCAATAACGCTTTTTATCACTCCTTGTCCTCCCCGAGCATCGACTTTTACGACTCAAACCCACGGACGCAGAATGGATAATTAGAGGAGTGTGTGGAGTCGACATCTCAGACATGATAGAAG
Source organism: Rhinichthys klamathensis goyatoka (assembly GCF_029890125.1). Classification (NCBI taxonomy): domain Eukaryota; kingdom Metazoa; phylum Chordata; class Actinopteri; order Cypriniformes; family Leuciscidae; genus Rhinichthys; species Rhinichthys klamathensis. The sequence goes on from NW_026606863.1 coordinate 2,189, forward strand.
AGCCCAAACAAAGCCATCTGTCGAAACACACTCCTTCGGTTCCGCTCACTGACGCGGTGTCATTCGGGGAGACATTAACACTTAATACCTGCCGCTGTGTTAAATATAAACGGGAGCTTGATTTCATCCGATCTGATGAGGTGTTCGTCAGGACCAGAAACTTAAAACCGACGATTGATCTGGGAGAACGTATTGATCAGTTCCTGTCAGACTCACACGGTCGATAGACCGAATGATCTCGGGATAGTTTCCTTCTTGACCGCTGGACCTCAAACAAAAGAACCGACACACTATAACACACACACTTTTTTTTGTGTTCGCAGACACGATACACACGACGTGAGCTCAGGTCTAAAGGAACATGTTCGTGTTGTGACTGTTAACTAGAAATAAAATCAAAACGATTAGATGTGCTTGTAATGAAGCGGGGATTAAATAAAAGATAAATATTAGATGAAAAAAATGAATATTACAATAAAAAAAAAAAGTTGAAATACTAAAATGACAAACTAAAAAAACCTGATATATATTCTGATGTACTGTATCTTATTATATAAAACTTAAATTAATTAAAAAGTTATAAATATTATAAAATATTTGATTCATATATTTATATGATAGCATTAATATTTTTAAATAAACAAAAAACATATACACATTATCATTCATTAAGATACACTATATCATTAAGATAAGATATAGAATATATATCTTATATAACACTTAAAATAAATGAGTAAAACTATTTATTATATAATATTTTATATTGTAGATTTAATATTTGTAATTATTGAACACATTTTTTATAATAAAGTATATATATATATATATGGTAAATGGTAAATAATATATATATATATATGGTAAATTTTAATTATATTACATTTAAATGAAAGCCATTTATATATATATAAATAGGCTATAAATAATATATTTATTTGAAAAACATCAATTTCTTGGTTAGGGGGTAGAGGTGTCATTATCTTTGGCCAAAAAAACTCATTTTTTATTTCCTAAAACTTAAATTTAAATGAAAGCTAATTAAAAATATTAATGAATACTATAATAGTGCATAAATAAAAAATACTAAGACAACACAAGTCTGCACTTTCAAAAACTTTGTGCATTACTGTAAACATGATCTTTGTTTGTTTTTGCAGATGAAAAAAAAAAAAAAAAAAAACGATTTATGCATTGAACAATTGGTTTTACATTACATTTAAGTTATTTTGAACCCGAAACATTCCTTTAAAAGTCTGAAAAGCACCAGTCAGGGACGTTGCATGAGTTTCAACAGTCACTGATGAGTCCAGAGAGGAGAAGTGCTCATTAATTCCTCACTTTTCAGCGATGGAGGGAAGTTGCGCTCTGTGATTGAACAGACTGACCTCCAAAACCCAAATAGCGTAATCATCCCGACTCAGCTGTCGCAAATTAGCGGCGCTGGTTTCTGGGTCTTCGCTGATTACTGCCGAGAGGACCCGTTTGAAGCCAGACATCTGCTGTGAATACACCACAATGACACTTTCTATCAAACTGCCAATAGCTGAATTATAGACAAACAACCTCTTGTTATCGTGGAGCACTTCAGATGTGGAGTGACTCATTGTGTTGTTGTGTAGAAGCCCTCGGGTTCGAGATGATGCGCTACAGACATCCCTTAAACATGATGACATTTAGCTTTGCTCATCGCTCCTTCCTTTAAAAACGTCTTCAGACTCACTCATTGTTTTTCTATTCTCAGTGATGACCTTTAACAGTGGTGTGCGACTAATTCAGAGGTGAAGTATTGGTGTCATATCATAACCTTATACCTTTTTTTTTATTTAAACAGCATCAGAAATGACTAATAAAGGACTATATTCACACAATGAAGACAACATGAGAGACGAAACGCTCGAAATGTCGGCTGGTTTGTCTAGATCAGACTCTTATTCCTCGGCTGGATCGTGTCGAGACTTTGAAGCTGCACTGAAACTCACATCTGGACCTTCGACCCGTTGGACCATTGAAGTCACTATATGGAGAAAATCCTGCAATGTTTCCCTCAAAAACTTGCATTTCTTATATCATATTGCTACCTCTTTGTTTAACTGATAATTGGAATTTTTGTAGAAATTAAGTATATGATAACAAATATCCATTGGTATTAACCAACTGTAATATAATCCCTTCATTGAACCAAGTATGATAGAATAGTGATTTGTTTAGAATAACTCCCTCTTGCAGCATCTCTTCTCTTCTCTGGTGATGTGGGCGGGGCTAACCTGTCACTCACATTAGATCAGCCAATAGCAAACCACAACCATCCAACCATCCAATCAATTCCCCACAGACACAATCAAGCCCCGCCCACATTTGTTCTTGTTCCAGAAGCGTTTCACTCGATATACGACACTATAGAGGAGAAAAACTAGCGAAACAGCCAACTTTAAACATTTGAACTTATCTGAGCAAGAAAACATTCTTGAAATTAATTTGACCTGCTCTGAAAATCACCAAAACGCAAGATTAGCGTACAACGTAGCAAAAATTGTAAGTAATTTCCTTAAGGAAATGTGTTTTTGGTCCCAAAGTGTATTACAACGAATTGTAAGGGAAGACACTTCAGGTGAATAGGGTCAAATTTTAACTAATAGATCAATTGACCTTTCAATCTGATTACATAATGTGTGTCGCATCACAGCCAGTGCAAGACCAGCATTAGTGGTTAAAAAGTAATGTTTATTTTTGTTATAAATGTCGGCTGGTTTGTCTAGATCAGACTCTTATTCCTCGGCTGGATCGTGTCGAGACTTTGAAGCTGCACTGAAACTCACATCTGGACCTTCGACCTGTTGGACCATTGAAGTCACTATATGGAGAAAATCCTGCAATGTTTCCCTCAAAAACTTGCATTTCTTATATCATATTGCTACCTCTTTGTTTAACTGATAATTGGAATTTTTGTAGAAATTAAGTATATGATAACAAATATCCATTGGTATTAACCAACTGTAATATAATCCCTTCATTGAACCAAGTATGATAGAATAGTGATTTGTTTAGAATAACTCCCTCTTGCAGCATCTCTTCTCTTCTCTGGTGATGTGGGCGGGGCTAACCTGTCACTCACATTAGATCAGCCAATAGCAAACCACAACCATCCAACCATCCAATCAATTCCCCACAGACACAATCAAGCCCCGCCCACATTTGTTCTTGTTCCAGAAGCGTTTCACTCGATATACGACACTATAGAGGAGAAAAACTAGCGAAACAGCCAACTTTAAACATTTGAACTTATCTGAGCAAGAAAACATTCTTGAAATTAATTTGACCTGCTCTGAAAATCACCAAAACGCAAGATGAGTGTACAACGTAGCTAAAATTGTAAGTAATTTCCTTAAGGAAATGTGTTTTTGGTCCCAAAGTGTATTACAACGAATTGTAAGGGAAGACACTTCAGGTGAATAGGGTCAAATTTTAACTAATAGATCAATTGACCTTTCAATCTGATTACATAATGTGTGTCGCATCACAGCCAGTGCAAGACCAGCATTAGTGGTTAAAAAGTAATGTTTATTTTTGTTATAAATGTCGGCTGGTTTGTCTAGATCAGACTCTTATTCCTCGGCTGGATCGTGTCGAGATTTTGAAGCTGCACTGAAACTCACATCTGGACCTTCGACCCGTTGGACCATTGAAGTCACTATATGGAGAAACATCCTGGAATGTTTTCCTCAAAAAACATAATTCCTTTTTCGACTGAAGAAAGAAAGACATGAACATCTCGGATGACGTGCGGGAGAGTAAATCATCAGGACATTTTTCATTCTGAAGTGAACTCCTCCTTTCAGACACACACACAGCACTAGTTCCAGAGAAAGCCCCAAGTATGATTCTGACATTTAAGTATGATATACAGTAAAAGCACTGCGGCACAAAGGAGAGACTAACCTTTATTCAGCAAAGAGGAGCTATAACTGTAAAGACGCCGATGTCTTAAGGTCGAGCTGGAGAAGTACAGAGAGACAGAAGACACGGAGAACACAAACCCATTAGCGATAATCGAGAGCGAATCCGAGAACAGACTGGACTTCTATTATTTGCTTTTCTCTACGGGAACAACAGGCACATAAAAACGACAGCGCTGAGCGATTAGGATTCCTCGATATTTCATTTCTCTTTCGAGGCTGAAGAATCAAAATCAACATCTTAACAACATAGACATCACATAGACATATAATGCGATCATAATCCAACTAAACACCCCTTGAGGCCGAATTACTTCGGCAGTATTTGGAAACGAAAAAACTTGTTTTTAGCGACACCGGTGGCCGTTAACTGAACTGCAGCCCTTATAGTTAATAAAGAAAATGAAGCTAGAATCTTTTCTTTGCATTATTTTGATGACATCTTAGTTTTTCTCAGTCGCTTTGGTACATTTCTCGAATCATCCTCGACATTTGTAAAACAGTAAGTGCATTTCTCAAAACAATTCGTACAAATAGCAAAACACCGGATTACCAGCAAAAGCGTCTCTTGCTCAAAATCCTCAGTTCATCTCTTAGAAGTCAATATCTGTGTCAGTGAACATGTCAGTGCATCATAATGTCAAGTCCTTGTGTAAGACGGTCATATTGCTTAGTCATGTTGTCAGTATAATGTGTACTCTGGAGATGTGATGTAAACTATGGATAAAGTTTTGATGACAATTTTTGTAAATTGTAGGTTACGCACCTTAGTGTGTGTGGGAGTTTGATTGCAAGAGACTGGACGAGATTCACATTTACGCTTTTACTGTTTGTACTGTAATTTGTTGACAGACCGTGTCATTGAAATACAGAAATGAATGTGAATGTAGAAATGTGAACAGGACAGATTTAAAAGAAAAGTCTAATGGAAATGTATAGAAATATGCTTGATTATGACAACCATTTTGCATGTAAAGACTTATGTTATGAACTAATGCCTAAATGTTGTGGGCGATGAGACTATTCAACAGAGACCCGTTATAACACATGTTGATGACATAAGCGATTGATAATGTAGGAAACCGCAGAGAATTGAACGTAATAATTTGCATGGATGTACCAAAGCATTCGCAACTTGTTCAAAGAAATGAGAAACTGCTTTTTTGATGTGCACGTGATGTGAAGACTGAACAGTTTTGAGAATTTCAATTCTGATCTGAGAAATGTACCAAAGCGACTGAGAAAAACTGTAAAAACATCATAATTGTATGATATTATGTCATTGAATAAGAGAGGTTTTCGGGAGCACACATAAAAGTCACATTCGTTTGATTTTCCCAACAAAAATGTCTAGAGTCATTCACTTTTTCGCATTTGGCTTTAGGCTTGCTTAGTTGGGGACATATCATTTAATTTTCAATAATATTATTGATCTGCTGCATTGACACCATTATATGAGAACTGAACTGAGCTGGACGATGACATCACGGTTTTCTCCAGAGTGGCTGTATATAGGCTATAAGTGAACTAAACTTAATTTTTTTACAGCAAAATGAACCATCACTGAACTCTCTTAAGCCGAACTGAGACGATCTTTTCTTCTAGAAACAAACTTTGTTGCATTATTTTCCTGTTATCTCTGTAAAGCTGCTTTGAAACACACTGTTGTAAAAAGTGCTATATAAATAAAGCTGACTTGACTTGTCATAAAAATAAGTCTACAGGCTTTCCAAGGAAGCCTATTTTTTAGGTTTCATTACAAGCGGTTCACACATGAACATTTTTTACATATATATTCCCTTTAATCAATCAACAATGATGAAAACCCGGCTACATGCAAACCTGCCGAAAACAGCCCTCGCTTTTTAAAAGATTTTGTAGTTAAAGGTACAATATGTAGGAATTGTTCGCCACAAGAGGGCGCAGTTACCAACAATAACAAAGGCGAAGCTTGATGACGCTATGAGGGAGAGTTGAACGATGGGAGATGTCGTTTTCACCATCCAGAGATGTTATGGAATTAATGAATCATGATCACGGATGAGGTCATTTATTTGTTTTTGTATTACCTGTACGTCTGATCGCAATATTTTATGTGACCATAATGAATTAACTGCAAGGAACGCAAAATGTTATGCTATATTATCCTGTTACAGCTATTTGTCAAATGATTTGTTGGGTTAATGCTGTGCAGTTTTACATGTTTATCGTTAATGCCGTGTTGTTTTGCGTGTTCAAACTAATCGTACTCAAAGTAAATTTGAACGAACATTTGCAAGTAATGGCTAAATATTGTTTAACAACACATATCCGATTGTATTTAATTGCACTGCCACAATCTCGGTCAAAACACAAGTGATAAAAAGCATTACCAAAGTACGAAGCGCAATATAACTGTGAATTTTCATCAGCATAACGATCACTTGATAGTTTTTGAGGTGAATCAACATATGCATAATGATTGATGTCATAAAGGCGTATGTATCTCGCATTGTTTACAAGTGATTTATTGACAGTTGCATGTGTTGCAAGGAAACACAGATACATCCTTTTGTTTTATGTACATTTGCTCACCTGTCTAATAAAGTATATGCAAGAGCGGTGTTGCTCCAAGTTAGTCGCGGACGTGGAGCTCTCGGCATCTCGAAAACGCCACTCCGATATTGATCCTCATTTAAGTTCTCCTTGTTTGTCCCAAAGTCTGCTTGCCATGGTCCATAATGTTTGAACGAAACAACAACAGCGTGCCGCTAAACGTTACGCAGTTGTCCACGTCTGTCGCCATGGTTACGTCATGGCTACGGCAGTGCGAGCGGAAACCGAGGATAGCGCGGATATTGCGTCATTGACAGGCGACATTTTTTTTCCGGGACGGCCACTTATTTACAATGGGAATTTCTCTGAAATAAAAAAATCTTTGGAGACTTTTGGGATATTGTAAGTACACAACTGCAGGAAATATATCACACTGTGCAAGTGATTTTTGGATATTTTATTACAAAATTCCTACATATTGTACCTTTAAGCGTTTTGCAGGAGGGCCGGCAGTGATGGAGCAGGTGATTCTGATCTCAGGATTTCTCCAGTTCCCGGTCACCCGTCCATGGAATTTAACCCGTATCCTCTGCAACAGCAACTCACTTTCTGAACTATTAGACTCGGAGAAGCAGCAGTTCCACCCAAAGACTTCATCAGTCAGACTCTGACAGGATAAATAGGCCAGCGCACACATCTCAGCTCAAACATCATTAAACCGAGGCACTTCACACACAGCATGGATCCATTGTGCCAAACGCCACTGCTTACGGCACCAAAATGAACACGCTTCAATACAGTCCCTTTAGTAGAGGCTCTGAATGGAATAGATGAGATTATGCTAAAAAGCTGATAATGTGCAAAGTCACGTAAACACCTTAAACGTGCGTGTTTTATCAGGGAAAGGTCATAAACACAGGCGTGTAAACACCTCGATCAGCTTTCTGTTTACGTTCTGATGGCAAGACCGGGGATGTGCAAAATTATTCTCGACAGCGATTAGACACGCATGGACGGAGGTCAACAGATTCGGGTTTGTTTATTTATCATTCAACGCCGTATCTGCATCAAAAGGCTATATTTATGGCAAACTCAAGAGCAATGGAGTTTAAAATAAGCATAATAACAAGTATATTTCACTTCTTTGGTAACATTATTTAACAATATTATCTCCATAAACAAAACAAAAATATAAAATAAATAAAAACTAGGGCCGGGACTCGATTAAAAAAATTAATCTAATTAATTAGAGGCTTTGTAATTAATTAATCGAAATTAATCACATTTTAATCGCATACATATTTGACCTAAGAACCATACCCATACCATACCATTTTTATTTATATAGCACATTTAAAAAACAAAAGTTTACAAAGTGCTGAACAAGAAAAAACACAAATATAAAACACATGGAAACACATCAAACAACAAGACTACACAGCTCTCAAGCTGGGTTAAAAGCCAGGGCATACAAGTGTGTCTTAAGACGAGATTTAAAACATTCAATGGTCGGAGATAATTTGACCTGTGATGGTAACTCATTCCACAGTTTGGGTGCTGCTGCTGCAAAAGCACGGTCACCCCTGGTTTTTAACCTGGTTTTTGGAGTGACCAGCCGAAGTTGGTCAGTAGACCTAAGGGATCGTGGGGGGGTATAGACTTGTAAAAGGTCTGAACAGTGAGAAGTAATTTTTTTCACATGGATTTTTAGTATACCATTGAATAATGACTGAATACATAAGCTTAAGCAACACAATATTGTTTATTTTTGTTCAACCAAGTCCAGCAGACCAGTGCAATTTTTGCCATTAAGTGTAGCAATAGCATATTGCTACACTACACTAATAGCAATAACGAATTCCTTGTTGCATAGCTTGCACACAACCATGCTCTTATTGACGCTTCCATCCGTTCGTTTTTTGTAACAAAATTTCCCAGCCACCGGCCAACCAAAGCGATCTCGTCAGCTTCTTCGTCATGAACGCTAGTTGGTGCGCCAGTATAATCGGTCCGCCGAAACTCATCCAGTGAGAAACGTTCCGCGGTGCAAAAATAAGTGCGATTAAAATAACTTGTGTAATTAATTAACGCGTTAAAGTGTGTAATTAATTAATCTTAATTAACGCGTTAAAGTCCCGGCCCTAATAAAAACAAATAATAATAACAGTTATACAGAATCTTTCAATTTTATAAAAATTCTAATATTGAACTTTAAAAGGAACTTTTAAAAAAAGTGAATTAACATACTTTATGAATAAACATGCTTTACAGTCGAGTAAGACTTACAAAAATCATACACGGGCAATTTTTCCCTTTCAGTAATTATATTTACTTCAATTCAACAACATATATATATATATATATATATGGTCTTTTTTAAAGTTGTTGTGATGTTTATGTATATAAAATATGTAATATGTATGAGTAGATTATACTGTATTTCACTATAACTATATTTCACTTGACAATGTAAATTCAAAAGAAATCTGTTTTATAAATATTTTGATAAATATTTTCCTTGCAAAAATTCAAAATACAGGGCTACTTTTAAATGGCCATCAACGTAAAAAAAATGCATTTTACTAGCAAATAGTTACAGCATGATCTACTGGAAATAACTAGATGAAATAAATTAATAGTTTAACTCCAATAAAATAATTTTTAAATCAAGATACATTTTCTTGAGATGCAAAATTACATAATATGGAATCTTCTGTGGTCTGAAAAATGTCAAACAAATGTAAAAATATCTGCCAATGGGGTCCAAAATATGCTTAAACACACTTAATTTTGACACATGTTTCAGAAAAAAAGATGGCATTTTGCAAAACCGTGCAGTGTTGTATAGTTTTGCACATCCTTAATCAACCTGCTAAACCTTTGCTTTATTAGTAACATCCTGAAGAAACAATGACTGAAGCATCTGGAAAGACAATCAAGGAAAAGACAATCGCCATGATCAACAATGCACGGCATCAAACAAAGCTCTTCTTCACCTGAATTGGAATGATCTAGATTCTAGAAAGCCACACACACACTCACTTCAAAAGCTCTTCTCGAGTGGCTTGCTGAGAGCCACGCTGTGGAAATGTGCCTGGAAATCACTGTGAGAGGTCTTGAGCTCAGCGAAGGAAGACTTCCGGGAAAAACAGCTGCATCCACTTTCCATCGGGCTTTTTGATGAAACGCTTCAGACCGACTCTTATGTAATGAACACAGGTGTTTATGTGCAACGCAAACGTCTGCCTCCAGCTGAGCTCTCTTCATAATGCCAACTCTGACACCGACATCCGTCAGATTAAACCACTGCATTTCCATGAGTAAGCGCTTGCATTGGCCACTTTGTGCTGAAACACAGGGCAGATTTACAGGCTATCTTGGAGATGCACAGCACACTGACTGGAAGTTATTCATAGATACCAACACAGCACTAATGTCAAGGTCATGGGTTTGATTCACAGAAAACACACACATACTGATCAAATGTAAACCATGAATGCGCTGCGAGTCACAGCGGATGAAATGAATGCAAAGCACATTCCCTGCTGAGAGACCAGCATGTGCTCTCAATCATCACTGACCAGCATTATCACCCACGTGGAAACTCACACTGGTCTCAGCCGGCCTTTCAGTGGAGCTTCCTGAATATAACGTGATGATGTTCATTGCTATCATGTTGATAGGGTGTTGCCAGGGCTCATCTCAGTTTAAAAAGTTTTTAAGTGGTTGCTATGGTGTTGCTAGGGATTACCTCTTCAGTTACTAAGGTGTTCTGAGTGGTGTTTAGAATGTTGCTATGTGGTTGCTATGGTGTTACCAGGGATTATCTCAGTTTAGAAAGTTTTTAAGTGGTTACTATGGTGTTGCTAGGATTACCTCTTCAGAGACTAAGGTGTTCTGAGTGGTGTTTAGAATGTTGCTATGGGGTTGCTATGGCGTTTCCAGGGCTTATCTCTAAGATGTCCTGAGTGGTGTTAAAATGTTGCTATGTGGTTGCATTGTTTGCCAGGGCTTATCTCAGTTTAGAAAGTTTTAAGTGGTTGCTATGGTGTTGCTAGGATTACCTCTTCTGTTACTAAGGTGTTCTGAGTGGTGTTTAGAATGTTGCTATGTGGTTGCTATGGCGTTTCCAGGGCTTATCTCTAAGATGTCCTGAGTGGTGTTTAGAATGTTGCTATGGTGTTGCTATGGTTTTGCCAGGGCTTATCTCTAAGATGTCCTGAGTGGTGTTTAGAATGTTGCTAAGTGGTTGCTATGGCGTTTCCAGGGCTTATCTCTAAGATGTTCTGAGTGGTGTTTAGAATGTTGCTATGTGGTTGCTCTGGTGTTGCCAGGGCTTATCTCAGTTTAGAAAGTTTTTAAGTGGTTGCTATGGTGTTGCTAGGGATTACCTCTTCAGTTACTAAGGTGTTCTGAGTGGTGTTTAGAATGTTGCTATGTGGTTGCTATGGCGTTTCCAGGGCTTATCTCTAAGATGTCCTGAGTGGTGTTTAGAATGTTGCTATGTGGTTGCTATGGTGTTGCCAGGGCTCATCTCAGTTTAGAAAGTTTTTAAGTGGTTGCTATGGTGTTGCTAGGGATTACCTCTTCAGTTACTAAGGTGTTCTGAGTGGTGTTTAGAATGTTGCTATGTGGTTGCTATGGTGTTGCCAGGGCTTATCTCAGTTTAGAAAGTTTTTAAGTGGTTGCTATGGTGTTGCTAAGATTACCTCTGCAGTTACTAAGGTGTTCTGAGTGGTGTTTAGAATGTTGCTAAGTGGTTGCTATGGCGTTTCCAGGGCTTATCTCTAAGATGTCCTGAGTGGTGTTTAGAATGTTGCTATGGCGTTTCCAGGGCTTACCTCTGAGATGCTCTGAGTGGTGTTTAGAATGTTGCTATGTGGTTGCTATTGCGTTGCTAGGGCTTATCTCTAATATGTCCTGAGTGGTGTTTAGAATGTTGCCATGGTGTTGCCAGGGCTTATCTCTAAGATCCTCTGAGCGGTGTTTAGAATGTTGCTATGGTGTTGCCATGGTGTTGCCAGGGCTTACCTCTAAGATGCTCTGAGCGGTGTTTAGAATGTTGCTATGGTTTTGCCATGGTGTTGCCATGGTGTTGCCAGGGCTTATCTCTAAGATGCTCTGAGCGGTGTTTAGAATGTTGCTATGGTGTTGCCATGGTGTTGCCAGGGCTTATCTCTAAGATGCTCTGAGTGGTGTTTAGAATGTTGCTATGGTGTTGCCATGGTGTTGCCAGGGCTTACCTCTAAGATGCTCTGAGCGGTGTTTAGAATGTTGCTATGGTGTTGCCATGGTGTTGCCAGAGCTTCCCTCTTAGATATTCTGAATGGTGTTTAGAACGTTGCTATGGTGTTGTCAGGGCTTATGTTCTGAATAGTGTTGACAGCAAACACCACCAACAAGAAACTCACTTAAGAGCACCAGAAAATAGTAAATAACACAATGTAAGAACAGGATAACATTTATGCAGTTCATTAAACTAAACCTGAATAATCGCATTAGTAATAGTGGTACCGTTTTCAAGAATCTAAAATTCAGTCCCACCATGCAGCTCTCTCTCTCTCTCTCTCTCTCTCTCTGCCAAGCTACGACAGAATTCACTAGAGTCCCTCCTGTCGGAGCAAAACGCGATCAATACGGCCCAGTGACTCGTGATTGCTCTGTGTATTTTCAATGATCCAACAGAGATGTGTTTAAGCCATCAAACACCTTCTAATCATCATGCAACAGGGACTTCAATTTACACTGGACTGCGTGTTCTCAGCCCGGTCGATTATATCTCTTCTATCTACCGGCAGCTCCAATTCTGTTCGAGGAGTCTTGCTACTATTTGGCCATAATAAGCCTCAAATTGATGATTAACCTTTGTAATCCAGCAAGCCCATGGAAGACGGTGTGCTCTTGTCATCCGAGTGGCTGCAAGAAAGATTCTGCATTATCGTGTGCGGGAAAATTGAGGGGTTTGTGAGCAAATGAGGCAGCGTTATCTGCACGAAGCGTGCTCGAGGATAATGAAGACGCATCTCGAGAACCAAGAGTCTTTTAATAACAAAACAGACTGTTTCACTGTATTGTGCACGCTTTAATAAAAAACTGTTCACGTTTGCATGCGTTAAGAGCCTATCCGTGAAGATAGAGACTGTTATCTCGGGAACGCGAGGGGAATTAGCAGAGCGTCGGCCATTGTTTATGGCACTCTATTGTTTGGTAATCAGACATAAAATGAGTCAGTTCTCTACATTTAACATTCCAGCCGGTGAGCTAATGGCTTAATCTGACCAACGTGGATGATTGACCTGTTGTTTACTCTGAATCACCATTAGACGCACTATTCGTGACTGCAAATGAAGCCGGAAATCATTTCTAAAAACATGCACTCTGACTCCTGAAAGGTTGACCATTCAGATATATGCATTAATATGCGTTTTATGCTTTCGCCACCGTGTGATATTTGCAGCGTGTCTGGCGGTTATTTCACAAGGGCAATGTTTATAAAAGGCTTGAGGCTCCTTTATCAGAGGCCTTCATCAGTTGGTATTTCATATCTATCATATTTGTGTCCTTTACACATCACGCTGTCAAAGCGCCAGACAAGCAACCTCCTTCATTATCTTAAAATCTCTAAGGACAAAAAATAATAAGATTCTCATTTCAATGAAATAAATTTAAATTAAATTAAAGTCCTAAATTAAACCCTAATATATTCCACTCACACAGAGGCAGAATCAGGGCATACTTGAAAAACATGTCAAAATCAAGAATAAGTAAGTATATAAGTAGTGCTTTATTGATCCCAGTTGGGAAATTAAAGTGCATATAAGGACACAAAAATAAAGTAAACTTTTAAAGTTCAAAAACTTTCATTTGTCAAGGGGTTATGGCTCACAGTTATGCCTATGCCAATCTAAGTCGGAGCACGTAACATTAAAATCACACACAAAAAAAAAGATAAATCACAAAAGATGCAGCAAGTTTTAACAAAAGGCCAAAACAACACAGAACTATTACCCAGCGAATAAAAATATGTTTTAATGTCCCCATTAAGTTATTAAAAGGTTATTTTGAAAATGTTCTCTGCACATTCAAAACGTCCAGTTTTTTTTTATGTTTTAAAAAAGATTCTTCCTTCACTCTAAAAAATGCTGGGTTGTTTTAACCCAATTTTGGGTCAAATATGGACAAACTCAAACATTGGGTTAAAAATGTAATAAAAAAAGGTTAACCCAATGGCTGGGTTTGTCCATATATTACCCAAATATGGGTTAAAACAACCCAGCATTTTTTTTAATCATTTTTCAAACAACGTTACTTTTGATTAAAGTTCTCTGAACATCCCAAAACAAATAGTTACATTTAAAAAAAAAAAAAATAGGATGACCGTCTAATTAAAATATTTCAGGCGATGTGCCACTGTTTTGAGCACATACACTCAAAACAATGCTGGGTCAAATATGGACAAACCCAAATGTTGGGTTAAAAATGTAATTTCAAATTTTAACCCAACTTCAACTTTCACTTTCAACTGTACATTTTTTAATTACATTTTTAACCCAACATTTGGGTTTGTCCATATTTGACCCAAATCCATATTTGACCCAACATTTGGGTTTGTTCATATTTGACCCAACATTTGGGTTGAAACAACCCAGCATTTTTTAGAGTGTAATTAAAGACCAGATAACTTTAAACGAACGTTACTGGAGGAACGTTTGTTCATAACTTTGAGAGAACTGAGGGCTCATCTAAAGAATAACGAGGGATTCAAATAGATGTTTGCTTGAACAACTAGTCAAATAATCATCTAATATCATTTAGGAAGCTCTGTGTAAGCTGGTTTAGAGTTTTTGTCTGAGCCGATCAGATACAGAGGGTGTTCACATATAATATGTTCTTGTATTAAAAACAGCACAGAACAGAAACTTTAAAAGTTGAATATTTGAACCTTGCCACTGATGTCTGCACAAACGGAGCAGCACAAGATTGAATTGCACGTTACAAAAAATGTAAAACTCGAGGCTTTCTTCAAATCTCTAACCCTATAAGCACCACTAATAATAATTTGACCCTGCTGTTCAAGCATAACCTTATTAGTGTTTACTTGAGTACTTTAAAAGTTTTCTTTCTGCGACTGAGGCAGTTTCGCTCGAGGTTTCCAGCTTTTCTTTCTCCACCGTTCCATGAAAAAGCCTTTTATGAAAGCCTGAAAACAAAAAATAATAAATAATGAATCCAGTAGCACAGAATGGAAAATCCAAGACGTGCAGCATAATAAAGTATAAGCCGCAAAATCAAATGACTGCCGTTTCTATGAGCTTTAATCTCTGGGTAATTTCATTTCACACAACACAGTACTAAACACTGCAACACTAGAACAATATTTTGGCTCCTGCCTCTTGCAGGTATTTGAGAAACAGAGCCATTTAACACACATCCATTGTCTAATTGTGTAGCCGAATAACATCACGCTGCAGCTCTTGTAGGGCGAAATAAAGAGCAACACAACATGCGGTAAAGGAGGCTTTCTCTCTGATCCGAAGAGAAGGAAAAGCCATGAATAAAAGTCTTTTTGCTCATCAAGTGGAATGATAAATTCCCCCCATAATGCATCTGCCGCAGAATTCGTGATGAAAAAATATTTTAAATTAGGCGTCAAAAGCCTCATACTCAACAACTCCCTCTCAAACTGCACTCCAAACGTGCTTTCGTCCAATTATTTGAAAATGACAGCAAATTGAACAGAAGAAAGCACAAGGCCGTCATCCCGAGGCTCACATCCAGGAAGCCTCATCGGAATACATATACCATTAATGAGTCTGTCCCATCAGCGCGGCTCCTGTGAGATCATCTGATGCTGTGTGAGTTTATGCGAGGAAACACGATCAATACACTTATCCAGATGCACTGCACAGCCGTCGTAAGACTGGGGACGGGAATCATTATTCTGCTTCCGATTTCAGTTCTGGTTCTTTAAAAGGATAGTTCACCCAAAAATAAACACTCTGACATCGTTTACTCACCCTTGTGTCATTCTAAACCCGTAGGACTTTATTTCTTCTGAAGGAGATGTTGAGCAGAATGTTCCCGCTGCTCTTCAACATGCAATAACCGGAAGCTACAAAAACAGCTTTGTATAAACAGCAGACCACAGTTTGAGCCATTATTCATTGATATTTTTGCTCCCCAATCATATTCATGTTTACATACAGTATAATCAAATATATATATATATATATATACACTACCGTTCAAAAGTTTGGGGTCAGTGAGAATTTTATTTTTATTTTTTGGACGAAAGAAATCAATAGTTTTATTTATCAAGGAATAATTAATTTGATCGAAAGTGACAGTAAAGACATTTATAATGTTACAAAAGTCTTTTGAACTTCCTATTCATCAAAGAATCCTAAAAAAACACAAAAAAAACTGTACAACTGACAGACCAACAACTGTTTCAACATTGATAATAATAATACATGTTTCTTGAGCATCAAATCCTCATATTATACTGATTTGTGAAGGATATTCACAAATATTCTTTACTATATATTCACACAGAAAACAGCTGATTTACACTGGAATAATATTTAATACTATAACTGATTTTTGTTGTATTTTTAATCAAATAAGCGCAGCCGTGGTTAGCAGAAGAGAATTCTTTTTAAAGTATTTAAAATCGTACCGACCCCAAACTTTTGAACGGTAGTGTATATACATACATTTTTCAATTGTAGTCTTTAAACACTAATGGCCATGATGGTCATTTTGACCGTTTTGAATTTTATATCTGCAATAACTTTGTTGAAAAAATAAATAAAATCCTGCTGGTACCTGACTTTTCCTAAAAGTGTCTGTATTTTCATTTAAAATGTTTTTCATATAAATTACACATAAGTCAAAAAAACAAATGAACATATTTGTCATATTGACCGCACTGAATGTCGCGGTATTCTTTTGTTACATTTCCCGCGGTTGAGCTTTGTCTCTCTCACTCCAACAGAATATCTAAATAAGATACATTTAGTTGTTATTTTCTTGTTCTGAGTTATGTTGAATGGATATGGAAATATAGCCTATCTTTTGTGAATATGCGATAGTTACGGTAAAATTAAACTTGTTTAAATGTACAGTTCGGTGCTGTTTTGTTTTTAAAAGATATCCTAATACAATAAATGCATTAATCTCTCAATTGGGTATTTATCATTAAAGATATAGAGTTTGGAATCTAGCGGTCAAAATGACTAGATCAACGTGTGTTAAAAAGGCATCTGAAAATAATTAACTAAGTGCAATGTAGTCTTGTGAAAACATTTTCCATGCATATCGACACTGAAATATCTGAAACGTTTAAATACTAATTTTCCGCAGAATAGATACACAATACCAGCTCAGCATCTCTCCGACAGCGAGTGACACACAAACCCGCCTCCACTCACTCACTCGTTTCATTTACTCCGGATGAATATTGTTGCTGTTACAGGGCTTGAATTTCAGGGTGGGATTGCAAGTATTGCGCATAATTTTACTCATTCAAGCAGATTTTGTGCTCACACCCAAAGAGCGCACACTCTTTTCACTGCGTATTCATAAAATACTGCAAAAAATAATGTCAAATGCTGGTTTTGGGGAGTATTGACGTAAACACAGTCAGTTCTGTTTAAAGTAAACGTAAACAGTTGAGAAAGAAAACGCATGTAACAGTATAATGGATCCGCGTGTCAGGTCTTAAAGGTTAAAAAGTCAAATTATGAGATGATATTAAAATTGGCAGTTTTTCCCCATGATATCGAATGCCAAAATTGTGGGCAGTGAAAACACTGAGTGGCTTGTCACTTTGGAAAGCCACTAGCCACAGTGATTGATGAGCAAAACAATAATAATAATGTCAAGCCCTAGTTACGGGTAACACTTTATTTCAATAGTCCACTTAGACATTCTACTAACTATAAGTAACTTTGCAACTACATGTAAACAAACAGTATTACGAGACTGTATATTGTCAACTTATTCTAATAACCCAAACCCCTATAACAGTCTGCTAAAAGGCTACTAATACTCTAATGAGAGTTAGTTGACATGTACACTGTAAAAAATAATCCTGTAAAAAAACGGTAAACTACTGGCAGCTGTGGTTGCCAGCATCATACCGTAAAAATACGGTGTGTTACTGTTTTTGAAATTAACAGCTAAATACCGTATTGTCAGCTACAGTATAAAACTTTAATTTAACAGCTATATGCTCTAACACAAAAACAGTAACACACCGTTTAGTTACGATATGATGCTGGCAACCACAGCTGCCAGTAGTTTACCGTTTTTTTTTACAGGATTATTTTTTACAGTGTAGTTGCAAAGTCAGTAGAATGACTAAAGTGCACCGCCGAAATGAAACCTTTGAATATGCACATTATACAGTAGATTTTCATTGAGTAACAACTTAAATTTGGGTCTGTTCCATAGACAAAGATACTGAACAGTTTCAGAAGACTGGAATATATATGGACCACTGTTTAATGGTGTACTTCTGGGAAAGTCTTTTTGACTAATTCATTGCAAAATGACCAGCTAATAAGAGTTGCGACCGTGGGAAAGATGCAAAAGTCTTCACGTTTACCACATTCAACGTAGTCTCACACTCACATTATTTTCATTTTAGCACAAGACAACATCAAAATAATTCACTTTTGGTATTTTTTAAAAACTGTACTGTACGTGATAAAGGTGATAAAGAAAAGGCATCAGTACTCTCATGAATAATTCAGTTATAGGCTCAAATATGCAAATCTATGTATTAGCCTAGTTATGCTCCATGCCGTAACTTACAGCGAGTTATCTATTATATATGAACGAGACTAGGAATGGACGACTCGTTGGCAGCTATAACTTCACCGGGTCCCCACGCACACCCTCGCAGTGATAAAGACGCTGGATAACTTGTGATCCAGCTCCAAAATGCTAATGCCTACTTGACTAATAAACGACATCCTGTGAGAATTAGCTAGTAGTACGCGGATATATGTCTTGCAGCTATTAAAGACAATGATGTTGTTAGGTTAGGGAGGCTTGTGAGATGGACTGAGGCGAAGCGTAGCGCTGTAGCTAATCCTTCCATTTTCCCTGAAGGGCTAATCAGGAATCTGCTCCGACTGATCCCATCCATCTACATCTGAAGCAATTTAACAGAAAGAGTTCACGAGGAGTCTCAGCGGGCACCAAATGAGCCGAATCTAGGCCAAACTTTTAAAGACATGTATGGCTAAGTTAATATGTGGGCTGTGGAGGGAAAAGGTTTAAAATGCAAAAGCAGGAACATTTTCACGGGCGGATGCGAGTGTTCAGCAACTTTCAGTTTCGTGGAAGTTCCCATCAGAGAATTACTGGATGCTGAGAGCATGAAAACATCGGAAATTAAGAGATATAAGAAAATAAAATGTTTGTGCATATGCAGTTCATGGTAATTATTAATACATGTCAATGTCTGTGTGTTACAATGGTGTTGCAATGGTAAACCTTAGTTCCAAATCTACATTTCCATTGATCATTGTTTAAATTAACCATCAATTAACTGATTAATGGTTAACCTTAACCTCTTAAACCTAAAAAAGTTATCATGTTACTTCAATCACTTGCTTAACCAACACAAAATATGTCGTTTTAAAGCCTAAAAGCTTGGCTTTACAGTGAATATAGGGAATTTGACCATCACTTAACAAGTGCTTTTAAAATCACTGACATATTAGAAGTGCGCTTAGCGTGGAAAAATTAAAATATGATCCGTAAAATCATAGTACATAACAGATGTCATATATCGATAAAGATGTCTTATCTAGCAGAATACAACAAGCATATTTGCTTCAGTTAAGAGACCAAACTATACCAAGTATTTGTATGAGCCGGCACACTTTTAAATAGTATACACAGGACGCTTTTGCGCTATGTGTTGCTTTTTAACTTCGTGAAACATTAGTAGTCCATAGTAGATCACATATCTTTATTTAGAGCAGGTCTCGAACAAAGACCAAGCAACAGAAGACAATGTGTGGATCACAGAGAGACATTGACATGCTGCTTTGCGAAAGCAATAGGACTTCCAGGATCCAATCGCATCGCAATCATCTCGCAGTGTTTTCCAACATCATTTAAACGTTTAACCAATGGAATCTGGATCTTGGGTATAGTCAAGTCAAGTCGCTTTCATTTATATAGGGCTTTAACAATATATGGGGGGTAGGGATGATGTGTAGAGACCAATCAGCCGTGTTGGGAAAGTTCATTTTCTACATGAACTAGTTCAAAGTTCAGTTCACAAATTTTAAAATGAACTAGTTCAGGTCATAGTTCATACTTCAAAAATTGAACTAGTTCATAGTTCTTTTTTTCCAAATGTTGCTGCGAGGTTTTTTTTTGTTGGTTTTTTAAATTATTGCCACAGCCCATATACAACCACAGACAGCAATTATTTTATCGACGGGCAAAGTTTGCACAGAAATGTCAGATTTTTCCCATCCTCGCCGACCTTGTCATAAAACTCGTTTAAATGATCATACGACGCCTCCTCCTCGCTGCTTTGTCGAGCTCATGCTGCTTTTTGTCTTGATGACGCATGCGGCGGCCGCGGTGCGACACTGGTGGCTGGTGTTGCCAGATTGGGTGTTTTTTTCACTACATATTAAAGCCTGTTTACGCGTGTTTTAGCCGGGTTTTCGCCTGGAAGGCTCTATAGAAATCTGGCACCCTATTGAACGAAGTTAAACTGAGAGAGCGCGCGTTCACAGACACCAGAATGAACGAGTTCACAGTAGCGTTCATCAGGCAGTAATACAGTACGTTCAGTTCACGTTCGCCCAAAATATGAACGAGTTCATGAACTATCGTTCATTGAACGCGTTCAGGCACAACACTGCCAATCAGACACTGTTTTACAGCTGGAGCAACCAGGATCTTATTGTTATGTTCTTTTATTGTACCGTTTACACAAGTAAGTAGTTCTTATGTTCAGTAAAATCACTTGTTTATTGTTTAAAGGGTTTTTTGGACGCTTGGTTAACTATGTTTCGAAATAAACGGCTTGCTTACCTAATCCATTGCATGGCTGGAAGACATTTTAAATTAAAGTCCCCCTGTAGACAATAATTTTATCCCTTAAAACTCATCTTTGATCATCAAAATGACATTAAATGATTTTCCTTGAAAAACAATTCTTCATGCCTAAAAATATCTTGAATGTATGTAACTCGACACCCTTGCCTCATTTAGTATGCGTGGTTCTATGAATATGCAAATGAGCCCCGCCTCCACTCACTCACTCAGCTCAGAGATCCACTGGTTGACGATCACACGTTGATCTGATTGGTTACAAGGTCGTTTGTGACGTCAGAAACACCAGCGATTTCAAACCGTGTTTTTGAGACTGTCTTTGGTTCACTGCAGTTTTAAGCAGAAAATACTCAGCAATGCTGTCGACTTATGAACTTACACATGGTTTGTCTTAAAGCATAATAAAAACACCACATAGACATATAAACAGCATTAAAATATGACCTTAAACGACCAAATTATCGACACTTAATCGTTAGCATCCGGTGCTGGGTACGCCATGATTGATTAGCCAATGCCCTGACAGTTGTTGCAGCATTTATAGTTTATAAAACAGCAAAGGTGCACAAAATGCACTGCCATCTGCGGCCGAAACTGTGTGCTTAGCTTCTTTTGGATTTTGAAAGGGTCCATAAGTCAGAGAATTGGGCTCAGACAAAGGCTGCCTTTAAGCACTGTTAGATCTGAGAGGAAAAGCAAAGAGCATCCCTCAGGGGCTAATCTGTATTTGCCCAGTTCAGCATTAACCATATAAAAGAGAGTTCAATAAGTCGCAGAACAAAACTTGTGACGTGTCTGGCCCGAGGGCGTCGCATGAGTTACACACCGCCAGCAGCAAGAGCTCACACATCCATGACAAATGACTCCTCTAGTCATGGCATATCCTCATGCTCTGTGCCCGTCTCTGTAGAAGCCTGCCAGGTGCAAGAACGTCTCATTCTTGTAGCACTAGAATATTTTGATGTATTATTCATTTAGGGTGTAGTCCCTCTCATTGCAATGCAAAATGAGCTAAATGAGGCGAATCTCACGAAACCTGTCACAAACACGTCTAGATCATATTTCACCCCCCGAATCGAAAGAAAAAAGTACGATATTATATTATGCACAAAGAAAATGAAGCCTATTTTAGGAACAGATTTTTTTTTTTTTTTGCAACTTGCATGAAATAAAGCACCACTTCTTTTCGATGTCGATGTAATGCAAACAAAATAAAGATTTATTATTTCAAATAAAAACTAT
Source organism: Rhinichthys klamathensis goyatoka (assembly GCF_029890125.1). Classification (NCBI taxonomy): domain Eukaryota; kingdom Metazoa; phylum Chordata; class Actinopteri; order Cypriniformes; family Leuciscidae; genus Rhinichthys; species Rhinichthys klamathensis. Next base: position 24,016 of record NW_026606863.1, read on the forward strand.
TGATCCATCATGCACTGAATAACACTTTAAAATAATGTTCCATTTTTTATATTAGTAACTACATTAACATGAACTAACAGTGAAAAGTACTTCTAAAGCCTTTAATATTGTTAGTTTCAAAATTTGCTGATGCATTATTAAAATCAAAAGTTGTATCTAAGGTTCATTAGTTAACATGAGCTAAGAATGAACAATACTTCTACAGCATTTATTAATCTTAATTCATATTAATTTCAACATTTACTAATACATTATTAAAATCAAAGGTTGTATTTGTTAACATTAGTTAATGTACTGTGAACTAACATGAACAGCTGTATTTTTAACTAACATTAACAAAGATTAACTAATAAATGTATTGCTCATTGTTAGCTCATGTTAGTTAATACATTAACTAATGAACCTTATTGTTAAGTGTTACCAATATTATTTAATGGACATGAACTAACAATGAACAGTTGAATTTGTATTAACTAACGTTAACAAAGATTAATAAATACTGTTGCTCATAGTTAGTTAATGCATGTTAACTAATAGGCCTTGTTGTAAAGCGTTACCCACTGAGTTACTCATTCTTCTTATGATTTTGGGGTGAAACACGAGCGGGATATTTAATTATGAGATTCACCTGAGAAGAGACTCGAGCTAAAACTGCAGATTTAATACAAATTGGCTGGCGAGATTGCTCCCAAAACCAAAGACATCTGGAGCGCAAACTCCCTCCAAACACAATCTGCTCCTATAACAACTGTACGTCTGTACGTCCCAACTCCAGCCGGAGAATATTAATTATCAGAAGACATTAAGGCCTGCAGATTGAATCTGGCACACATTAAAGTCGAGCATGTTACCGCGATGGACCTCCTGAGGGGAAAGACGTCTACATTTTCTCTCCCAAAAAGAGCAGAATACATTTACATGCTTAACAATGTGCCGTTCCCTCAGCTAGCAATTTTCCTCCTTTAATTCAACTAACACAATCTCATCAAATATTAATATCGCTCTTGAGTCGTCTCTAACGGAATGCAAGAGAAAAGGAAAGGCGATTATGGAGAAGTAAAAAGCATAACTAAGTTCGAATGAATCTAAGCGAGCGCAACATGATTCACTAAGATCTGTATTTGCTCTTATCAAGGACGCAGTGCTTTGCATCTTCATGTTCGTCTGGTGTTATTAATGTAATTTTGCTTTCCTAATCAAGTCTAACAGAAAACTACATTTGATGCTGTTTTCAATTCAGCGCTGCATGTTCTTTTAAACACAGCAAATTTCTTTCTGTAATTAGGTAATTAGCTGTTCTAATCTCTAAACTTTTAATCTAATAAAGGAAATGCTTGCGTTCCAATGCAATTCATTCTGGCTTTCTCTCTATATTGATGGCAACTAAACAAAGCATGAGAAAAAATGAAAATAATGAGTAAAGTTTCCTCTTTCCTTGCTTGAACATTCGCTTGGCCCGCACAACTACAGTCTTGGCCATGTGTTCAGAAATTCATCTGGCCAAAGTGATGTAACTTTATAACCGATATAAAGCGATATAAACATTGGAGTAAACCGCAACCCCAGCCTTTAACTAAAACCAGTGTTTATGTTCTCTCAATAGTGTAGTTTAGAGGAATCAGCAGCTGTCTGTGACGACGAGCCACGACTTTGAAGCGCATCCACGTTTGGTTTCTCTGTGCCAAAGTATTGGACATCTGAAGCATTCCTGCATTCACAACAGCTGCGTGCATTAAGCATTTAGTCGACTCGTGGACATCTCAGCACTCGTGCGTACCGCTGGGACACGGGGCTTATTTTAACCCATCCCCTGGAGACTGATCAAATCCAATGCTTTCATTGCCATTAAAAATGAATCATATGTGGCACAGTTACATTTACTGTACTTTAAACAGAATGAGCCATAGGTTGCATTACTGAAAGAAAGACATGAATATAGTGGATGACGTGGAGGAGAGTACATTTTAATTCTGAAGTGAACTACTCCATAAAGTGCAAATGTTTTAGTTCACTTCAGAATTAAAATTCCCTGATGATTTAGATTTACTCTCCCGCACGTCATCCGAGATGTTCATGTCTTTCTTTCTTCAGTCGAAAAAGAAATGAAGGTTTTTGAGGAAAACACTCCAGGATTTTCTCCATATAGTGACTTCAATGGTCCAACGGGTCGGAGGTCCAGATGTGAGTTTCAGTGCAGCTTCAAAGTCTCGACACGATCCAGCCGAGGAATAAGAGTCTGATCTAGACAAACCAGCGGACATTATATAACAAAAATAAACATTTATATACTTTTAACCACAAATGCTCGTCTTGCACGTCCACGACTTCACGCAATAAATGTAGAGTAGGGCGAAAAACTCCTCCAACTTCAAAATGGTCCTTTTTTACCTTTTATTTGTATTTTTTTGTAAATGGCGTTTGACTTAGTCTTTGCACGTTCGCTTTGTAAACACTGGGTCTGTTCTTACACCTACGTCACGCTTGACCTTTCAACCTGATTACGTAATGTGTGTCGCATCACAGCCAGTGCAAGACCAGCATTAGTGGTTAAAAAGTATATAAATGTTTATTTTTGTTATAAATGTCCGCTGGTTTGTCTAGATCAGACTCTTATTCCTCGGCTGGATCGTGTCGAGACTTTGAAGCTGCACTGAAACTCACATCTGGACCTTCGACCCGTTGGACCATTGAAGTCACTATATGGAGAAAACCCTGGAATGCTTTCCTCAAAAACCTTCATTTCTTTTTCGACTGAAGAAAGAAAGACATGAACATCTCGGATGACGTGCGGGAGAGTAAATCATCAGGACATTTTAATTCTGAAGTGAACTACTCCTTTGAGTGAAAGCCTGCTTCAGTAAAACTGTAGGAGCCGCAAGCCTTCCCAAGACGAGCCAGAGGGAATCCAAAAATAAACAGACACTCATTCTTTTAATTAAAGGTGAATCAGTTGGCCTGTGGCAAAACGCCCCGAACCAAACTCCAAACAAAATCATCCATTCTTAAACAGTTCAATACGAGATGACAGCGGGTTACGGGCCAGGAAAGGAGTCTTGGGATGCCTGGAGAAGATTATTGAATAGCTCATCCTGTTCTTTCAATACCCTTGCCACTAACTGTTAAACTTCAGGGGTCCCGTCACATCTCAGCCCATCTAATCGGGTTGGACTTAAACAATGAGACAGGGCTAAACCGAATGCACCTGCAAATGAGAATTGATGTAGTGCGTATTGCCTCTACCTGTGTGATGAATGGGTCTGAGTAAACTATCGGATGTGCTCAGAAGCGTGGACAGCTGGTGAGGGATTGACACGGGAATACGGTGTCTGCTCATTCCCGTTTTCCTGTTAGCCCTTAAATAGCAGCCCGAGACAAAGCAGCGCTACAACAATCCAGGTTTCAATTACATGCTGATGAATTCCTGAGACATTAATAAGGAGAAATAAGCAAAGAAAGTGCATGCACTTGAAACCACAATGCTCAATATCAGACTGGTTTCAATGACTCGCAAAAGTTACAACTTTATGAAGCATTTTTGCTTCACTAACGGATTTGCTGAACTGACATATTAGAAATCCCTTAATTGCCTCAAGGCGAGACAAAGCATCAATTGAGTGTTTACATGCATGAATTCCTAATATATATATATATAAGGAAGTCCATGTTTGTTGCCTAATATGTTTAGTTAAATTGCATACAGTATGAAAGTGATAGAAATGATAAATTTTCAATATGCAAATATTGTGATGTATTGTATAATATCAAAAGTAATACCACTATAGCGCTTTTTGTATTATTTTGGAGTACCATGGCACATCATATACTTCAAAATACCATTGCTATACCATCTTACGCCATCACTGTTATATGGTAATGCCTAAATACTTTTTTTGAGAGGAATATAAACAAACCATGAGAAAACAATAATTGACTATGGCTGTTTTGGTAATATCGCGTTTTATTGGACATGTATTCATTTGGACCACCATGCAAATACCATATGAATATATGAATCCTAAAGTGCCATGGTATTACCATCACTGTACAACTATACTGATTTATTGAAAGTATTAATACATAAACATCATGACCTCAGCAAGAAATCGATTTGCAATGGTTTTCGGATACTGAACTATGGTTTGTATTTAGTACTATGGTATTTCCTTAAATTTAAAGGAGGACCATTAAAATAAAATACCATGGTACATAAATATGGTAATCATTCAATACCATGGTATTATTACCAGCACTGCACCATAGTACTAATATAATACTACAAATTAATACAAAACAATAATGACTTCAGCAAGAAAGCCATTTAACAGTGTTTCTGGATACCGTACCATGGTATTTCCTTGCGTACATTGGAGCACCATGCAAAAACAAGGGTAAACGAATATGGTAATCATTTCAAAGTACCATGATACTGCTATATTACTAATAAGTATTAATACAAAACAATCATGACCTCAGCAAGAAATAAATTTAACAGTGTTTTTGGATTAATGTACCATGCTTGGTTCTAGTACCATGTTATTTCTTTACGTACATTGAATTACCATGCAAATACCCTCATTCAGTACCTCGATGTGTAACTAAGAACCACAGTATTACGATGCGATCACTGTACCAAGGTGCAGCACTTTTAAAAACCATCGTTCTAGTATAAAACATTTAAAGCACTTATTTCCCGTAAAGCATGATCCTAAAACCCCGCACACGTCAGTGTTTAATGAATGTTCTGCAGGTGAGAGAGAAACGCACCTGTGTTTCCTCGCGAGCGCCGAGCTGAGGAATCCATCGCTCCGCGTCCGGCGCGCGTCTCTCTCGCGCACACGGGAACTGTTCTGGTCTAGAGCTCGGTTCGGTTCGGTTCTCTCGCCGTCGTGTCTCCTCTCGAAGTGTCGTTTCCTCCTAAAGAAGAGCGGAACTAAATCACATCACTCCTTCAGGTCCAGCACTGCTGTTTCTCCACACGCGCTGAGCGCGAGACTGACGAGCACACCGAGAGAGACGCGCGCGGAGTTCACTGGCTATGTGCGTGCGTGTGTGCGCGCGACCGCGTCTGTGTGTGTGTGTTTGTGTGTCTGAGGGAGGAGTCGTTTTGATGCGCGCACAACTCAAAACAATATTTCACTGGGGTTCATAATATCCCAGTTCACAAGGGGCTTACAGTTTTTTTCTCCTGTTTTTTCCCCCCGTTTTGCCTAATTTAAGATCATTGCAAATAATATATACAAATCTTAATCCAGCCACTGGTAACACAATTTTCGTAAATAACACAAAAATACCTTCTACTGTAATGTACTAGGCTATACTGTAAAGAAAAGTGAACTGTACACTCCGCGCATGCGCCGTCGAGCCAAGTGGTCATTAAACCATGTAAATTCAATTTATCGCTTAAACTAAAAAACTAAAACGTTCCTATATGCAATCTATGTCATGTCAATCATTTTGTTTCGTATTGAGCCTATGCAGTTAATACTACATTTTAATGTCACACTTAAATGTCACACTTCTCATAGTACTGACGGTGGCATTGCAAATGCAGAGAATATGTTGTAGTAGATGAACAATAATGCATTAATACATCGATGTGATGCATCCGCTGCACAGCCTAATACAGACATATCATTCACCAGTCATTTAAACTATTGATTTCAGCAATAAACACTTACTATATTGTGCATATAGATTAACGCACGTTCGCTGTCGTCATCCACATCATTTCTCGGATGGTTTGTAATGTGTGAAGCAGTTGCGAGGCCTCGTTTACTGTACAGATCAACAAGATCCAGTGTCTCCTTTAACATCAGAGGCTCACACTTTATGTGGATATCAAAATGAATCAATATGGCTGATCAATATCTTTCCTGTCCAATTTAGTCGCCTTCACAAATCCTTTATGTGTTTCCCTTGGCATATAGATCATAACTAACTAGTGCAAAGCAGCCTTTCTTTCTTTCTTTCTTTCTTTCTTTCTTTCTTTCTTTCTTTCTTTCTTTCTTTCTTTCATCCTTTTATCCTTCCTTCCTTCCTTCCTTCCATCCTTCATTCCTTCATTAATTCCTTCCTTCCATCCTTCATTCCTTCATTAATTCCTTCCTTCCATCCTTCCTTCCTTCCTTCCTTCCTTCCATCCTTCCTTCCATCCTTCCATCCTTCCTTCCTTCCTTCCTTCCTTCCATCCTTCCTTCCATCCTTCCTTCCTTCCTTCCATCCTTCCTTCCTTCCTTTCTTCCTTACTTCCATCCTTCCTTCCATCCTTCCTTCCATCCTTCCATCCTTCCTTCCTTCCTTCCTTCCATCCTTCCTTCCATCCTTCCTTCCTTCCTTCCATCCTTCCTTCCTTCCTTCCTTCCTTCCTTCCATCCTTCCTTCCATCCTTCCTTCCTTCCTTCCATCCTTCCTTCCATCCTTCCTTCCTTCCTTCCTTCCTTCCTTCCTTCCATCCTTCCTTCCTTCCTTCCTTCCTTCCTTCCATCCTTCCTTCCATCCTTCCTTCCTTCCTTCCTTCCATCCTTCCTTCCATCCTTCCTTCCTTCCTTCCATCCTTCCTTCCTTCCTTCCTTCCTTCCTTCCTTCCTTCCTTCCTTCCATCCTTCCTTCCATCCTTCCTTCCTTCCTTCCTTTCTTCCTTACTTCCATCCTTCCTTCCATCCTTCCTTCCTTCCTTCCTTCCTTCCTTCCTTCCATCCTTCCATCCTTCCTTCCTTCCTTCCTTCCATCCTTCTTTCCATCCTTCCTTCCATCCTTCCTTCCTTCCTTCCATCCTTCCTTCCTTCTTTCCATCCTTCCTTCCTTTCATCCTTCCTTCCATCCTTCCTTCCTTCCATCCTTCCTTCCATCCTTCCTTCCTTCCTTCCTTCCTTCCTTCCTTCCTTCCTTCCTTCCTTCCTTCCTTCCTTCCTTCCTTCCTTCCTTCCTTCCTTCCTTCCTTCCTTCCTTCCTTCCTTCCTTCAGCTGTGGTTTTATTCATTTATTCAGGTATACAGTTAAACCATCTCACTGTAAATGCCCTCTGGAAGGATGGGAAAGATATTCTATGAGATGAATGCATGCATTTGTAGTCATCCTTTTTTTTTTTTTTGAAAACCATGAATAAAGCTTTCAAATGGGGTCAAATGCACCCAGGAGTGATCTCATAACATATTCAATCTTTCTGGTCTTGTAGCCCAAGTGTTTTCCGCCATCCTCAGCCCCGTTCCCAGTGTTAGCAGGAATATGTGTCATGAAACACGTCTGCGGTGAACGGAAAGAAGAGGGGCAAGTGGAGGCCACATTCATTTTTCAACACATCACCACTGTCGTGAGGGAAGTAACATCACAAAGACTTCCACTGCTTTAAACTGAACGCGGCTTGTAAAGCTGAGGATGGTCAGTGCGGACAGAATGCAATCAGAGAACATTTTGTGCCAGACTGTCAAGTGGAGAGGCGAATACAAATGAAAATATATTAGATGAATGATTTTTAAAGTCTACCTAGTCAAAAATTGTATCCCTTAAAACTCATCTTTGATCACCAAAATGACATATTCAAATGTTTTTTCCTTGAAAAAAAAATGCTTCATGCCTTAAAATATCGTGAATGTAACTCGACACCCTTGCCTCATTTAGTATGCGCGGTTCTATGAATATGCATATGAGCCCCGCCTCCACTCACTCACTCACTCAGCTCAGAGATCGATCACACGATCACACGTTGATCTGATTGGTTACAAGGTCGTTTGTGACGTCAGAAACACCAGCGATTTCAAACCGTGTTTTTGAGACTGCAGTTTATTTGTTTATTTAGGACTGCACAATTTAGCCAAAAAATTGTATTGTAATTATTTTCTCATATACTGCATTTTAACTGTGATATGACATGAAAATGCCTCATATAGTTGCTTCTGAAACTAACCTCTTTCAGGGTCTCTATTATTATGATTACTAGTAGTAGTAGATTTAACTACTTACAAAAATGAAGACATAATTACTGTTGTAAATTACAGTTCTACAGATTACAGATTAGATCACTTTACATGCGCTTTTGATTTGTTTTACTTTTCTGATATTCTTCTTATGAAGTTTGAGTGACAGCTCCTGACGGTGATACGGTTACATGTAAAGGAGCAGCGTGAACATTCAGCTAAACGTCTCCTTTTGTGTCCCACAGAAGAAAGAAAGTCAAATGTTTTGTTTTTGGACCAAAAAAAAAATGTTGTATGTAAATTCCATTTTTGGGCGAACTATCCCATTATATTTCAGTATTCTGCGGTGATCAAGATATAACTGTTATATTTCACTGAATACATAAACTCTCTGAAGTGAAACACTGAAGGCTTCATACATACTCAATGCAGCAGCTGTATGCATGCAGAAAGCCCCAGATAACCATAATAGCCTCACACATCAGACAGCAGCGCTCAGGGCTGACAACACGCTTCTCTCCATCCCTGAGGCTGTTGTCAGAGATATCTCTGATGAAATGCACTGGCCGTACTGTGCACGTATGTGAGTGATTCGGAAGGATTGGTGACCGTAATCTTGCGTGGCGCAGTGTCGCAGCAGGAGGATTCGCCCTGTCTTGAGCGATAGCCGCTCAAGACGCAAAGCTCTTCTCAATTTTTCATTGGAAACACAGGCAGGCAGAGTTTGGCAATACCTTTGGGAATGCATTTGCTCATACTAATGGCTGTTTCTTGGAAATACTGACGGAAAAACGCCAGGCAAAGTGAATGAGAGGTCCACCTGTTTGTGCAAGAGTATTTTGTGTCCAGACAGAGCAACTCTGATTTCACAAGCAACGTTGTTGTTGTTGTTGTTGTTGTTGTTGTTGTTTTTTGACTCATGCCTCAAATTCTTCACTCAAAAATGCACATTCTGTCATCATTTACTCTAAATCTTGTCAATCTTGAATTACTTTTTTGTTTTCCATGGAACATAAAAAAGACTTTGTGTAATGTACTGGTTCCATGAAATTGCAATGGAAGCTTTTAAGCGAAAAAAAAGTGCAAAATGCTTATGTCCGCCACTGAATAAAAAATAAAAAAGGCAATTGCAAATTTACATCTCGAAATTCAAATTGGGAGAAAAAAAGTCTGACTTGCGAGAAAAAAAAAGGTAAGAATTGCGATAAAAAAAGTAAGAATTGCGATAAAAAAGTCACAATTGAAATAAAAAAAGTCAGAATTGCGAGAAAAAAAGTCATAATTGTGAGAAAAAAAGTCATAATTGCCATAAAAAGTCTGAATTGCAATAAAAAAGTCTGAATTGCAATAAAAAAGTCTGAATTGAGAAAAAAGTCAGAATTGTAAAAAGTCTGAATTGTAAAAAGTCTGAATTGCGAGATATAAAGACGAAATTGCAATAAAAAACTCACAATTGTGAGAAAAAAGTCAGAGTTGCAATTAAAAAGTCTGAATTACGTTAAAAAAGTCACATTTGAGATAAAAAAGTCTGAATTGCAATAAAAAAGTCAGAATTGCAATAAAAAAGTCTGAATTGTGAGATATAAACGAAATTGCGATAAAAAGGTCACAATTGTGAGAAAAAAGTCAGAACTGCAATAGAAAAGTCAGAATTACGATTAAAAACGTCACAATTAAGAAAAAAAGTCTGAATTGTGAGAAAAAAAGAGTCATAATTGCGATAAAAAAGTCTGAATTATGAGAGAAAAAAGTCAGAATTGCGATAAAAAGTCTGAATTATGAGAGAAAAAAGTCAGAATTGTGATAAGTCAGAATTGCAATAAAAAAAGTCTGAATTGCGAGATATAAACACGAAATTGCGATAAAAAAGTCAGAATTGTGAGAAAAAAGTCAGACCTGTAATAAAAAAGTCAGAATTATGATAAAAAAGTCACAATTGAGAGAAAAAAATCTGAATTGCGAGAAAAAAATCTGAATTGCGAGAAAAAAGTCATAATTGCGATAAAAGTCTGAATTATGAGAGAAAAAAGTCATAATTGCGAGATAAAAAGTCGCAATTATATTTTAAATTGTTTTATTCCATGGTGGAAAAGATTCCACAGGTTTGGACAAATATTTGTGAAATATTCCTTTTAAAAAAAAACCCCGAATCATCAGATTGAATATTGGCTGTATGCCTGATCAACATGCGCCGATGTCGATGTGATGAATGCTCAGACCTCACTGAAAGCTCAAGGTCGTCGCTGAAGGGATGAAGGGTGGGAATGATTCTGGGGCCTACAACTGAATATAATTTAATCAATGCATTTTACATCTAAATAAGTCATAAAAATAATGAATCTATAAATCATGCTTTGTTTAGTGTAATATTTCAGTCCCCTCTGCCCTCTGTAAATAAACAGTTTGATCCTGCGCGCCGCTGCATGTCCTGGAAATAAACAGACGTCAGCGGCGCGGAGAGCGAGTCACAATGACAGCAAAGAAATGAAAATCTGCTCACTATAAAGAAAAGAAAAGCAAGCCAGAAGCAGTGTAGCGGCACTATACATAGAAAATAATGTTACAAGACAGACGAGTTTATGAAACAAGTCATATTTACAGGAACATATTAATATACACACATATACATATATATATAATGATATATATTTTTACATTATTATATACAGGTGAAACGCGAAAAATTTGAATATCGTGCAAAGGTTCAGTAATTCAACTTAAAAGGTGAAACTAATATATTATATAGACTCATTACATGCAAAGTGAGATATTTCAAGCCTTTATTTGTTATAATTTTGATGATTATGGCTCTTATGAAAACCAATATTCACAATATTCTAATTTTGAATTTGGGGTTTTCATATCTGTAAGCCATAATCATCAAAATTATAACAAATAAAGGCTTGAAATATCTCACTTTGCATGTAATGAGTCTATATAATATATTAGTTTCACCTTTTAAGTTGAATTACTGAAATAAATGAACTTTTGCGAGTTTCACCTGTGTATATATATAAATATTTTTTCTTTTACTATATATATATATATATATATATATATATATATATATTCTTAAAATTACAGAAATATATACTGTTATATAATTTATTTTATTTTATATTTTTATTTCTGTAATTTCAAGTTTAGAGTAAGTAGAAAAGTAGCATTAAAAACAAACATGTAAGTGTTCCAGATTAATTTACAGTCGGTTTGCTTTTACAACTCTGAGTAACACATGCTGATATCAGATGCAAAGACGCCTGTGACGATCGGATCAACTGAGACTTTCTCTTTATTCCCATAAAATGCGATTAGAGATTGTGTTTCTGTAAACTTTCTATTCTTCTTTTGTTTTTATGCAGTAAAGCGCCACTGAAATATGGGTCTAATTAAAAGCCAATTAAAAATGGATGGTGTTTGCAGAGTGAACTTTTATCTTTGAGCTCCTCTCAGATAATGCCTGACATTTAATGTTTATTTAATAGTTTATATTTGGGAATGAAATGACCTCAGAGAGTGTGGCGAATGTGTGTGTGTGTCCCTCTCGTTACAGAAGCTTTCAGACGCGATCATAATTCATGCCTCTACTGAGAGTCTCTAACAGGACAAAACGTCCACGTAAACAGGAGAAAGAGGATGAGCTCGGAAGTGAAGATGGGATATAAATGTCCTTCAAAGCAGTGTTATGTTGAATTTATGTTCAAAATAAGGAGTTTTCTATATTTTGATTTAATTTTTTTGTTCAAATTGTTAAACTAAGAGAAAAAGAGAAATGTTACTAGAAAAAATGTAATATTTTATTCAGTTAACCTTTATTTTAATTCAAGTATTTCAAGTTTAAATCAAGTTTAATTTTAAAAAAATTGTTTTTTTTTTATGGTTTTATATTTAGTTAACTATAATAGCCCGCTTGAAAGTAATATTTCATCTACATTAACAGATTCACTTGTGCTTCAGATTTAATGCACTGATGTTGGGGTCCGTTTATATACAGTCCACCCTGTTGCGTCACACATTTAGATAATTTTTCATTTTAATCTTTAAAGCATTAGTATTTTCATTCAGAATCTATGATGCACTCTTAAAAATAAAGCTTCCAAAAAGAGGTTTTCGCAGCAATGCATGAAAAAAAATGCATCAGTTCGTAAAATAACTACTTTATTCTAAGTGTGAAGAACATTTTAATAACGTTTTTCTACTATAACGAACCTTTTGTGGAAGTTAAAGGGATAGTTCACCCCAAAATTTAAACTCTGTCAGTAATTACTCTCCCTCATGTTGTTCAACCCCGTAAGACTTTCGTTCATCTTCGGAACACAAATTAAGATATTTTTGATTAAATCTGAGAGCTGTCTCACTCCTCCATAGGCTTCTATGGGATTGAAACTTGCCGGCCCAGAAAAGTTAGTAAAGACATCGTTAAAATAGTCCGAGTGACTACAGCGGCTCAACCTTAAGTTTATCAAGCGACGAGAATACTTTCTGTGCGCAAAAAAACAAACAAAAATAACGACTTTATTCAACACAATCCCGTTGTTTTTACGGAAAAACACTGGCAGCTGTGGTATCAACGTTTTTGGTTTTACAGACTTAACTTAAAATTTACATTAATAAACCGTAATTCATTATCTGATATAATGATAATTTACCAACCTATTGAAGTATTAATGTCTGTTTTTGTACCATTGTAAAACACTGACAACCAAAAATCATCACAGCAGTGATGAGAGTCACATGATCAATCAAAGCTCATCACAAGCAGCTCTTCCACAAGAAAGTTAATATATTGAAGCTGCACAGTGTCATTCACACAAACATTAAACACCATCATGGTAACACATGACATTTTAAAAATGCAATAAACAATAATTTAACAACATTAAATGTAACATAAAACCCTAATGTACATAACTGATTAGAAAAAAACTAAGAAAACTAAGAAGAAACAGTTATTTCAACAAAAATAAATCAAATGTGAAGTGTCATGCAGGGAATTGTGGGAATGTCAATTTACGGTTTTTGTACCGTTAGATCTATCACAGTTATTTACCGTATATAGTAAGGAAACTGTCTGTTAACCAATTAACAGTTTTGTACTGTAGCATTTTTACAGTCTTTTACCGTTAAAATCACGATCATTTTTTACAGTGAACTATTAATGTTCTTCTCTGTGGGCCTCGAGTGAGTTCCCGTAGTGTAACAGCGCAGCGCTTCTGGGTTGTACATCACACGTAGGCTCACTATTGGCCGTATCATGTGTGTGACGTATAACCCAGAAGCGCTGCGCTGTTACACTACGGGAACTCACTCGAGGCCCACAGAGAAGAACATGAAGAGTTGAATAAAGTCGTTATTTTTGTTTGTTTTTTGCGCACAAAAAGTATTCTCGCCGCTTGATAAACTTAAGGTTGAGCCGCTGTAGTCACTCGGACTATTTTAACGATGTCTTTACTAACTTTATGGGCCGGCAAGTTTCAATCCCTTAAGAAGCCTATGGAGGAGTGAGACAGCTCTCAGATTTAATCAAAAATATCTTAATTTGTGTTCTGAAGATGAACGAAAGTCTTACGGGGTTGAACAACATGAGGGAGAGTAATTACTGACAGAGTTTACATTTTGGGGTGAACTAACCCTTTAATGTTTCTTCATGGAACCTTCTTTATTTTCAAGAGGCTTAAAGGAATAATTGCATTATCCAAAAATGATAATTTTGTGATCAAACCTCGAAGCTTGTTCTGTCCATCTAAAATGATTATTTCACACATAAAGTGGCATATAAAGCTCTGCTCGCTGATAGTGACCTCGAAGGAAATTCACAAGAGGATCCCAGGATTCCCAGGTTTCATAGGAGAGGCTTTATGGCATGAAATCTGTCCTATAAAATCTTGATTTCTAGACCCATTTACACCTGCCAACAAGACACGAGCCATTTACACCTGCGTAAGAGCCAACAATACACACTCGCAAGCTGACATGCTGTGACAACCTCAAATGCAGCGAGAGAAGAGTTGGATGAAACTTCAGTGGCGTGCAGAGATATTGCAATAATAAACAGCTTTCGTATGAACACTGGAGTCTAAGATAAACACAAAAGATAATGGATTGGTCTAGTTTCAGCTGAAGATGGAGAGCATGGAAATGGAAATGCAAATGGAGCAGCAACACTGTGATCCGTGTTTGAAGTTTGTCTTAGTGCAGATCACACACAGAGATTTTCATTTGCAAGCCAAAAACTCTGTCGGATTTGATTAGAAAGCTGTATTGAGTCTTGAATATGGCTTACGGCCATACGGACATTTAAAAGTGAGTGCATGATGAACTGATAAAACACATACCTTGAATGCTTTGGATAAAAGTGCAGCCAAATGCACAAATGTAAATGTTAAAATCCAGAGATTCAAAGAAACAAGGTTGGCCGTATTTAGACTCAGACCAGTAAAAAAAAAAAAACGCCTAGCAAATAAAGCACCAGGAACGTGCAAACTACCACTGGGAGATTTTAAGTGGGCAAGCGCCACTCACACTTTTGGACAATATACAGGTGAAACTCGAAAAATTTGAAAAATCGTGCAAAAGTTCATTTATTTCAGTAATTCAACTTAAAAGGTGAAACTAATATATTATATAGACTCATTACATGCAAAGTGAGATATTTCAAGCCTTTATTTGTTATTATTTTGATGATTATGGATCACAGCTTATGAAAACCTCAAATTCAAAATTAGAATATTGTGAAAAGGTTTTCATAAGCTGTAAGCCATAATCATCACAACTATAACAAATAAAGGCTTGAAATATCTCACTTTCAGTCTATATAATATATTATTTTCACCTTTTAAGTTGAATTACTGAAATAATTAAAACTTTTGCATGATGTTCAAATTTTTCGAGTTTCACCTGTACGTTTTTTCATGCTTTTCTAATTTTTAAGCACCTTATGATCAACAAAATGTTTATAGCATGCTTGCTTTCTATTATTAAAATGCTTGATGTGTTTTCCTTTATTGTAAGTTGGGTCATACTTTAGATTAGGGTCCAATTCTCGCTATTAAAGGAATAGTTCACTTAAAAAAAGAAAATCCTGTCATCATTAACTCAAGTTGTTCCAAACCTGTATGAGTTTCTTTCCTCTGATGAACACAAAGGAAGATATTTTGAAGAACCTGCAGTTAATGGACCCCATTGACTTTACTTCATTTTGAAGTGAACTATTCCTTTAACTCCGACTTTTGATTCAATAAAGGCCTAATTACTGCTTATTAATTAGTCAGATGTTTCTTAAGTTTAGGTATTTGGTAGGATTAAGGAATGTAGAATATGGTCATGCAGAATAAGGCATTAATATGTGCTTTATAATCGCTAATAAACAGCCAATTCCAACAATCTTTAATACAAAAGCATGAGGGGAACATATACTCACTTAAAAATGTTGGGTTAAAAATAACCCAACTAGGGGTGGTATAGCACCTTCCCAACTGTGGGTTATTTTAACCCAATGCACTGGGTTAAACGCCAGTTGGGTTAAAATTGTAGTCGCACCTGTACAAAAGAAGTACCGGTCTGTAGCACCGCTTAAGCTGTGAAAGACTATCACGAAGAACGTAAAACAGGCGTAATTCTAGAGATTTCAGACTATAGGCCTACTTAGTTTATCACCATACATCTCTAAACGTTAAACTATAATGTTTTACTGTAATATTTATATAAATAATATTTATATGCTAGCGAGCTAACTGGGATAGCTAGGATTCATTTCCAATCGATCTCACTTCCTGGAGAGCATTAAAACTGACTAAAGGGAACATCCTTTTTATTTAAAATATAAAATTCAGTTTTAGATTAGGCTATATTCCACGTTTCAGTACACAATATATTATAAGTATATACATTAAAAAACGATGACTTACCTTTCATAATCAGGCTTCAGACGCTTCTTTGGGTTGACTGTCAATGGACCGTTAAAATTTGAACCGTCGCTGCGGAAACCGTATAACCCAACAGCCGGGTAATTACTAGAAATTACCCAACGATTGTTTAAAATGACCCAACATTGTTTTTTTAATAACCCAACATATTGACCCAATATATGTAACCCAACTGTTGGGTTGAACAAATAATCCAACGTTTTTTACTGTGTAGGGAAACAGGTTAGTACACTCTCTAACACAGGACACATGAACATTAATACAGGACGAAGACAAGACTCAAACCGAAGGCTTTATGCAAAGTAAACAAGGGAGCAAACGAGATCATTAACGAGGTGATTGACAAGGCACCGGTGAACGGGATTAACATGAGGAAAACTGGGTCAAACGGAAAACACAGAAGACAATCCAAAACACACATATCTCTGACATTGCGGTCCGAACAAATGATGTGTTGTACTCAAGATCGGTCTGGACTAGGGCTGCAACAAACGATTATTTTGATAATCGATTAATCTAACGATTATTAGAACGATTAATCGACTAATCGTCGATTATTTCGCAGACTAATCAGTAAGTTTGGAACGATTATTCAGCTTTTCCAATTAGTTAAAACATTGAGTTATACATATTCTAACTATAATACAAAAAAAGAAAATCACTTCAGCTTTTGAAATAGTTGTTTTAATGAACTTTGAGCCAACTAAACAGGTCATTCTCTTTAAGTTTTCAGATTTCGGTCCAACTCAAATCACACACAAATGCTCTCTAAGCATTGTTTAATAGGCCCACTGCTTTTCTTAGAACTGAAACAGAAAAAGGGACATTTACTTCAGGACACAAAGAATGGTAAAATATTAATCTGCAAACCATTATTATAATAAAATTACAATCTTTTTTTACATGACAATTGAGCTGACAGAGACGTTCTCATTCACCTTTTAATTTATAGTATGATAAAGTAACTGCCATGATATTATTCCTATGTCATAGGAAGGATATAACATCTCGTTTTGTAAGTCTTCATGATTATTGAACAAAATACAGGCAAGTGATAAGACTATAATAATACCTAATATACTAATAGTGTTACAATAATAAAAACAGCCCTGACTCCTAAGCTCAATCAAGCATTATTCTATACAAAATAAGTCATCACATTACTGTAATTATATTACTATTGATAATATTATTATTAGTAGTATTACATTCTCTAATAAAGAGAGATTTACCGCTGGTTAGTAAGCTCCAGCTGGAGAACACTCACTTCTCACCGGCTCCTCTTTTGCCGGGATGTTTCCTCTTGCACTCCTCCAACATGCATGTTGTGCTCCCGTGAAAATTGCACACGACAGCATTCTTGATTTGAAGTTTTGTGAAACTTTCCCAAACCTAAACCTTGCTAGTTCGGATTCGTTTGCACTGTCATAATTCGCGCTGTTTTCTCTTCTACCGCAATAGCATTTGTAAGGGCTGCACTACACTCTAGCGCTACAGCGCCGTAGCGGTCAAATCGCGGGATTGCAGGCCCTTACATTAGGTCACGTGAGATCAAACGACTACTCGACAACAAAGATATTTGTCGACAAATTTTTATTGTCGACGTTGTCGACAACGTCGACTAATCGTTGCAGCCCTAGTCTGGACACCATTTTTTTTGTCTCAGTCTCAGTCTCAGACTAAGAAGACTTGGGATTTTGTGATCAGATGCATTGTCTGATTTATTTGTTAACATCATTAATGTGATTGGATGTAAAACTTCCTGCTTCAACATGCAATCTAATTTAATTTCTATTTTTACTGTTCTGCCGGGTCAGAATATAACGGGGAATTCTGTCAAAAATGTCACTAAAATGAATACAAATGTCCCCAAAAAGATATGATTGCAAAAAAAGTCGTGTTTTGCTTCAGTGATACAAATTTCTAAATGTCATAGTCATTTGTTAACAAACAAGTATTCATTACTTCAAAGAGCTCATTGTTTCTGCCTTAAATTATTACATTGTTTAAATTAATACATTTTTAGCTAACTGTGATTTGTATACATTTCTGAAATACATAACTTAGACAGTTTCCTCTGATAACAGATCACTCTATTGTAATGTGGACTCTATTGGACTTGTGTATTTTCTGTAAAGCTGCTTTGAAACGATGTGTATTGTGAAAAGCGCTATACAAGTAAATGTGAATTGAATTGTTTTTCCTCTGGCGTTAGTCTTGGTCTTGTCTGGGTCTCAACACACTCTTGTCTTGGTCTTGTCTGGGTCTCAACACACTCTGGTCTTGGTCTTGTCTGGGTCTCAACACACTCTGGTCTTGGTCTTGTCTGGGTCTCAACACACTCTGGTCTTGGTCTTGTCTGGGTCTCAACACACTCTGGTCTTGTCTCAGTCTCAACACACTCTGGTCTTGGTCTTGTCTGGGTCTCAACACACTCTGGTCTTGTCTGGGTCTCAACACACTCTGGTCTTGGTCTTGTCTGGGTCTCAACACACTCTGGTCTTGGTCTTGTCTGGGTCTCAACACACTCTGGTCTTGTCTCGGTCTCAACACACTCTGGTCTTGGTCTTGTCTGGGTCTCAACACACTCTGGTCTTGGTCTTGTCTGGGTCTCAACACACTCTGGTCTTGTCTCAGTCTCAACACACTCTGGTCTTGGTCTTGTCTGGGTCTCAACACACTCTGGTCTTGTCTCGGTCTCAACACACTCTGGTCTTGGTCTTGTCTGGGTCTCAACACACTCTGGTCTTGTCTCGGTCTCAGCACACTCTGGTCTTGGTCTTGTCTGGGTCTCAACACACTCTGGTCTTGGTCTTGTCTGGGTCTCAACACACTCTGGTCTTGGTCTTGTCTCGGTCTCAACACACTCTGGTCTTGGTCTTGTCTGGGTCTCAACACACTCTGGTCTTGTCTCGGTCTCAGCACACTCTGGTCTTGGTCTTGTCTGGGTCTCAACACACTCTGGTCTTGGTCTTGTCTCGGTCTCAACACACTCTGGTCTTGGTCTTGTCTCAGTCTCAACACACTCTGGTCTTGTCTCGGTCTCAACACACTCTGGTCTTGGTCTTGTCTCAGTCTCAACACACTCTGGTCTTGTCTGGGTCTCAACACACTCTGGTCTTGGTCTTGTCTCGGTCTCAACACACTCTGGTCTTGGTCTTATCTCGGTCTCAACACACTCTGGTCTTGGTCTTGTCTCGGTCTCAACACACTCTGGTCTTGTCTCGGTCTCAGCACACTCTGGTCTTGGTCTTGTCTGGGTCTCAACACACTCTGGTCTTGGTCTTGTCTGGGTCTCAACACACTCTGGTCTTGGTCTTGTCTGGGTCTCAACACACTCTGGTCTTGTCTCAGTCTCAACACACTCTGGTCTTGGTCTTGTCTGGGTCTCAACACACTCTGGTCTTGTCTCGGTCTCAACACACTCTGGTCTTGGTCTTGTCTCGGTCTCAACACACTCTGGTCTTGGTCTTGTCTCGGTCTCAACACACTCTGGTCTTGGTCTTGTCTGGGTCTCAACACACTCTGGTCTTGTCTCGGTCTCAGCACACTCTGGTCTTGGTCTTGTCTGGGTCTCAACACACTCTGGTCTTGGTCTTGTCTCGGTCTCAGCACACTCTGGTCTTGGTCTTGACTCGGTCTCAACACACTCTGGTCTTGGTCTTGTCTGGGTCTCAACACACTCTGGTCTTGTCTGGGTCTCAACACACTCTGGTCTTGGTCTTGTCTCAGTCTCAACACACTCTGGTCTTGGTCTTGTCTGGGTCTCAACACACTCTGGTCTTGTCTCAGTCTCAACACACTCTGGTCTTGGTCTTGTCTCAGTCTCAACACACTCTGGTCTTGTCTCGGTCTCAACACACTCTGGTCTTGGTCTTGTCTCAGTCTCAACACACTCTGGTCTTGTCTCGGTCTCAACACACTCTGGTCTTGGTCTTGTCTCAGTCTCAACACACTCTGGTCTTGGTCTTGTCTCGGTCTCAACACACTCTGGTCTTGGTCTTGTCTCGGTCTCAACACACTCTGGTCTTGTCTGGGTCTCAACACACTCTGGTCTTGTCTGGGTCTCAACACACTCTGGTCTTGGTCTTGTCTGGGTCTCAACACACTCTGGTCTTGGTCTTGTCTCGGTCTCAGCACACTCTTGTCTTGGTCTTGTCTGGGTCTCAACACACTCTGGTCTTGGTCTTGTCTCGGTCTCAGCACACTCTGGTCTTGGTCTTGACTCGGTCTCAACACACTCTGGTCTTGGTCTTGTCTGGGTCTCAACACACTCTGGTCTTGTCTGGGTCTCAACACACTCTGGTCTTGGTCTTGTCTCAGTCTCAACACACTCTGGTCTTGGTCTTGTCTGGGTCTCAACACACTCTGGTCTTGTCTCAGTCTCAACACACTCTGGTCTTGGTCTTGTCTCAGTCTCAACACACTCTGGTCTTGTCTCGGTCTCAACACACTCTGGTCTTGGTCTTGTCTCAGTCTCAACACACTCTGGTCTTGGTCTTGTCTCGGTCTCAACACACTCTGGTCTTGGTCTTGTCTCGGTCTCAACACACTCTGGTCTTGTCTGGGTCTCAACACACTCTGGTCTTGGTCTTGTCTGGGTCTCAACACACTCTGGTCTTGGTCTTGTCTCGGTCTCAGCACACTCTTGTCTTGGTCTTGTCTGGGTCTCAACACACTCTGGTCTTGGTCTTGTCTCGGTCTCAGCACACTCTGGTCTTGGTCTTGACTCGGTCTCAACACACTCTGGTCTTGGTCTTGTCTGGGTCTCAACACACTCTGGTCTTGTCTGGGTCTCAACACACTCTGGTCTTGGTCTTGTCTCAGTCTCAACACACTCTGGTCTTGGTCTTGTCTGGGTCTCAACACACTCTGGTCTTGTCTCAGTCTCAACACACTCTGGTCTTGGTCTTGACTCGGTCTCAACACACTCTGGTCTTGGTCTTGTCTCGGTCTCAACACACTCTGGTCTTGGTCTTGTCTCGGTATCAACAAACTCTGGTCTTGGTCTTGTCTGGGTCTCAACACACTCTGGTCTTGGTCTTGTCTGAGTCTCAACACACTCTGGTCTTGTCTCGGTCTCAACACACTCTGGTCTTGGTCTTGTCTCAGTCTCAACACACTCTGGTCTTGGTCTTGTCTCGGTCTCAACACACTCTGGTCTTGGTCTTGTCTCGGTATCAACAAACTCTGGTCTTGGTCTTGTCTGGGTCTCAACACACTCTGGTCTTGTCTCAGTCTCAACACACTCTGGTCTTGGTCTTGTCTGGGTCTCAACACACTCTGGTCTTGTCTCAGTCTCAACACACTCTGGTCTGGGTCTCAACACACTCTGGTCTTGGTCTTGTCTCAGTCTCAACACACTCTGGTCTTGGTCTTGTCTGGGTCTCAACACACTCTGGTCTTGTCTCAGTCTCAACACACTCTGGTCTTGGTCTTGTCTCAGTCTCAACACACTCTGGTCTTGGTCTTGTCTCGGTCTCAACACACTCTGGTCTTGGTCTTGTCTCGGTATCAACAAACTCTGGTCTTGGTCTTGTCTGGGTCTCAACACACTCTGGTCTTGTCTGGGTCTCAACACACTCTGGTCTTGGTCTTGTCTCAGTCTCAACACACTCTGGTCTTGGTCTTGTCTGGGTCTCAACACACTCTGGTCTTGTCTCGGTCTCAACACACTCTGGTCTTGGTCTTGACTCGGTCTCAACACACTCTGGTCTTGGTCTTGTCTGGGTCTCAACACACTCTGGTCTTGTCTGGGTCTCAACACACTCTGGTCTTGGTCTTGTCTCAGTCTCAACACACTCTGGTCTTGGTCTTGTCTGGGTCTCAACACACTCTGGTCTTGTCTCAGTCTCAACACACTCTGGTCTTGGTCTTGTCTCAGTCTCAACACACTCTGGTCTTGGTCTTGTCTCGGTCTCAACACACTCTGGTCTTGGTCTTGTCTCGGTATCAACAAACTCTGGTCTTGGTCTTGTCTGGGTCTCAACACACTCTGGTCTTGTCTCAGTCTCAACACACTCTGGTCTTGGTCTTGTCTGGGTCTCAACACACTCTGGTCTTGTCTCGGTCTCAACACACTCTGGTCTTGGTCTTGTCTGGGTCTCAACACACTCTGGTCTTGTCTCGGTCTCAACACACTCTGGTCTTGGTCTTGTCTCGGTATCAACAAACTCTGGTCTTGGTCTTGTCTGGGTCTCAACACACTCTGGTCTTGTCTCAGTCTCAACACACTCTGGTCTTGGTCTTGTCTGGGTCTCAACACTCTCTGGTCTTGTCTCGGTCTCAACACACTCTGGTCTTGGTCTTGTCTCGGTCTCAACACACTGGTCTTGGTCTTGTCTGGGTCTCAACACACTCTGGTCTTGGTCTTGTCTCGGTCTCAACACACACTGGTCTTGGTCTTGTCTGGGTCTCAACACACTATGGTCTTGTCTCGGTTTAGGTTTCGACTACAGATGACAGTAGTTCCTTCTGCTGCATGCAGATGAAGAGCAAGTCGATATTTTGTCATTCAAACAATCGACTTCATATGGAAATATCACTTGCTATGCAAATGACTTCAACAGTGTGTTTCTGGCATGCACCTGTTGAGAAAAATACATCCGTAGGGCTTAATCTTACATTATCCTAGGCCCATAAGTCTAGTCTCAGTCTAAAATGCAAGTTTGAGCTGTTTTAACTGAAGGCATATCTTAAAATATATAAGTGTCATTGTTTCAAGATGCACACCAGTAATGTTTTTTTCTAAGGCACGTTTATAAAAGCAATGTCGCTTTAAATCCTCGAGCTCTTTAGTTTAGAGCAGCATGGATTCTGATTGGCTGTCAATGTTTTATCGTTAAAACATTAGCTGTAAAAATAGCTCTGAAAAGTTCGTCTCTGTGCCGTTATCGCCAGTTGTGATGTGAACTCTGCTATTCTTTTAGAACTCTTTTTATAACTGTTTTTGATTTGATTGATTGATTTGATTTGATTTTTATTTCTGGATCTAAGACGATAAACAGTAATCCAAAGGATAACATGCTAAAGAAAAATACTTATTTCCAGCACGGTCCTTGGTGTTACACACAAGAAACAATAGACAAGAAGCAAACAAACTAGACTAAAAAAGACATACAGTATATAAGGAGGGGGGTAAAAAGACATCATAAAAACAAACTAAATAAGAAACAAAACTGTATTGTTATAATTATCGTCCTTGGTGTGAACAGGCCTGCAGTATTTCCCTCCAACACATGCAGCTCTCCAATCAAATCAAACCGTCA
This sequence comes from Rhinichthys klamathensis goyatoka, assembly GCF_029890125.1. Classification (NCBI taxonomy): domain Eukaryota; kingdom Metazoa; phylum Chordata; class Actinopteri; order Cypriniformes; family Leuciscidae; genus Rhinichthys; species Rhinichthys klamathensis. The sequence continues at coordinate 47,122 of NW_026606863.1, forward strand.
CATCAGGTTTGTATCGAAGCTTGTGTCCGCCACTGAATAAAAAATACAAAAGAATTGAGAATTTACATCTCGAAATTTCTATCTCGAGAATTGCAATAAAAAAGTCTGAATTGCGAGATATAAATTCGCAATTGTGATAAAAAAAAGTAAGAATTGCGAGAAAGAAGTCAAAATTGCAAGAAAAAGTCTGAATTGCGAGATATAAACTTGCAATTGTGATATAAAAAAAGTCAGAACTGTGAGAAAAAAGTCAGAACTGAGAAAAAAAGTCAGAATTGTGAGAAAAAAGTCTGAACTGTGAGAAAATAGTCCGAACTGAGAAAAAAGTCAGAATTGTGAGAAAAAAGTCCGAACTGTGAGAAAAAAGTCAGAATTGTGAGAAAAAAGTCAGAATTGCGAGATATAAATTCGCAATTGTGATAAAAAAAGTAAAAATTGTGAGAAAAAAGTCAGAATTGCAAGAAAAAGTCTGAATTGCGAGATATAAAGTCGCAATTGTGATATAAAAAATTCAGAACTGCAATAAAAAATTCAGAATTGTGAGATGCAAGATGCACACCAGTAATGTTTTTTTTGGTAAGGTTCGTTAGTTAACATTAGTTAACTACATTAGTTAACATGAACTAATAATGAACTGCACGTATACAGCATTCATTAATCTTTGTTAATGTTAATTTCAACATTTACTAATACTTTATGCAAATCTTGTTAACATTAGTTAATGCACTGTGAACTAACATGAATTAACAATGAACAGCTGTATTTTTATTAACTAACATTAACCAAGATTAACAAATACAGTAACAGATGTATTGCTCATGGTTTGTTCATGTTATATACATTAACTAATGAACCTTATTGTAAAGTGTTACCGGTTTTTTTTTTTTTTAAGGCACGTTTATAAAAGCTACTTTAATGTCCTAATTGAACTAAAGCCTAATCCTGGCTTAATCTAAACCCTGTCTGTGAAACCGGGCCTGTATCTGGTTCCTGAAGAATGTAGAGCGTTCGCTCAAAAGCCGAGATAAGTAAATAAAAGCCTGAGCGAGTGTCGGACTCTGGTTCGCACCCCTATACAGCCTCAAACGAGGGTCATTTTGTCGGGTAATGTCCGCTCTCTCGGGAGACTCATTTAGTTTCGTCTGTAACAATGGGCCGCCACTGAGAATCAACCTCTCGACAGGGAAGAATGTAATCAGCGCCTCATTTCCCCCTCTCTTCTCCGTCCCGCACTATATTTACATATATATTTTTCTGTCTGTCCCTCATTTCGAGACTTTCATTTCTTATACTTTTCTTGTCTCGCTCTCCTCATTTCCCACAATCATTTTAGTAAGAATTGTGGGATTCACTTGGGAACAATCTTCAGTCAGAAATTGCTAAATTTCACACAATCAATCACAAAGAAATGGCAAGTATAATTAAATGAGACATTTTGAAGTAGAAAGACTGAAATAGTATTTTCTAGTAAAACACACACATCTATTTACACTTTGGCAAGGTTTCATTTGTGAACATTAATTAACATGAATTAAGAATGAACAATACTTCAGCTTTTATTAGTCTTAATGTTAATCTCAACATTTACTACTACATTTTTAAGATCCAAATCTGAACTGACATAAACATTTTTAATAACTAACATTAACAAATAAGGTTAATAAATGCTGTAAAAAAAACATATCGCTCATTGCTAGTTTATGTTAGTTAATGCATTAACCAAAATAGTTCTTATTGTAGTGTTACCAAATAAATCATTTTTTACATGATGAATTCTTGTGTTGGTTTTGTGAGGTATTTGAGCCTCAAAATGTTTCCAACAAGCAGTCGAGGACACGGGAAGTGAGCTAATCAATCATGTGAAGCTGATGCATTTCATCTTTAATCTCTCTATTTCTCCTAAAGAAATGCATTTAATTGGAAAGCACAGAGTTTTGCAGCTAACAAAAACATGTTCTAAGAAGGTTATTTCGGAATGTTCTGTGAACAACGTTCTTTTAACAATGGAATTCCATTTCATCATTTTGCCGACACTGAATGTTACTTTTCAAAGATTCTCTGAAAATTCTAAAAATTGTAACATTTAAAAAATGTAAAACGTTTGAGGCAAATAAATACTTAGTGGATGATGTATAAATCATGTTTTGCTCTTACGTTTTTGAGAACATTATTAACCTCTTAGACTTAAAGGTATTGTAGGTAGGATTTTAAAAAAAACTTTTTGCCAAATTTGTTTAAACTTTCTATATATATCAATGCATAATTAAAATGTAAGTACTCTGGAAAAGAGAGTATAAAAATCGAGTGTCTGTAGTCCTCTCAGGGCTGTAATAAACACAGCTACTTATCTCCATTCACTTCCACCCCCTCCATTCTGGGCTCCTTCCAAAACCACGCCCCCAAAACACATGAACGCGCGATGCCGACAGCTCACAGCTGGAGGACGCGCTTACCAGCGCCGAGCGGAGAGGAGCAGTGGATGTAGTGACATCATGTCAGACTCACATGTAAAAAAAAAAAAACTTACTTTATCATTGTGAATATAAACAACTAACATGGCTGTTAGTACTCACTATCAAGCTAGCATATCGATACTGGTAAAGTTTAAAATATACTGAGTTTGATTCGTTAACGAGCTAGTAACATAAAGCAAAGCTAAAAACAGGTTGCATTGATACACGTTTTCCCATTACAATCAGTTACACTGTGATGAAGGTGAATTTCGTGTAAGATTCATAACATATACGCCGTGTTTTGCATGTAATTGTGTCTCTTAGTCTCTTACCCTCCTCGAGTCAAACGAGTGCGCGCATGTGGGCAGCGCATGTAGCAGCGGGGGTGTTGCCATGGTTGCGAGAGAGTGACAGTCGCCTAAGCCAATCCTTTGTTTCGTCCCGGCAGGAAATAATGAGCTGTGTTTAGTGCAGATTAAACGGTCTAGAGTCACTCGATTTTTATACTCTTTTTATCAGAGTACTTACATTTTAATTATGCATTGATTTATATAGAAAGTTTAAACAAATTTGGGAAAAAGTTTTTTAGACCAAAAACGACCTACCCTACCTTTAAGTGTCGCGCCCCCTTTTTTGAATAGACATGAAAATGCACAATTCGAACTTAAATGGTGGTAATTCAAGAATGCTTTGGAATATAGATGTAAGATTGATCTTGTTTTAAAGACGACATTTGGCAGATTTTTGTAGAAGTTAAAAAAAATTAAGTTAAACAGATAAAAAGTTATAGAAGTTTGAGTTTATGAAAATGTAAAAATGTAATTCTTATTTTATATAAAATATATTTTTTCAAAACCTGGTGGACTCTAAAACCACAAGAAAATCAAAGCCAAAACTCTGAACAAGTTGTTTAAAATTTTAGGTTGATATCTCAAAAAATGAGCTTTCAGTGAGAGTGTGTTTGGGCGCAGTACCGAACGCTTCCACTAGGACACAGCCAGACTCCATCACTGCCCATATAAGGGCGCCTCCATTTCCATATGTGTTTTGAGTGATCTGAACCATTATTTCCACAATTTTCATACAATTTATGAAGTAGACATGCTATTGTAATAGGGATCCACTGTAGGCAAGTTCGAATAGAACCCAAGTGCAGTTTATTTAGACATAAAATAAAATACAAAACAAAAAAATGGCATGAAAACTCAGAACAAACGCATAGACGTGGACATAACGCTTACCAGTGGTACAGTGAAACAACACAAGACAAAGACACATGGCAAACACGAGGGCTTAAATACACACAAGACTAATAACTAGACAAGGGACACATGTGAACAATGAATCAATGACAACATGACACATCAGACAAGGGAACACATGGCAGGATCACGTGACTTACAAGGAAACATGACATGAACAAACCCAAAACAAAGACAAGACCAAACCGTGACAGCTATTCAGAAGTAGTAAGGGAAGTTTGGCATATTTTGATATGAATTCAACCTCAATAATCACATAAAAAGAACACGCATGTGCGTTATAGCTCGCTGCCACATCACAAATGGTGAATCTATAATTTTTTCTTTGTATTTAAAACATTTTCAGACCTTTTTTTTCTTTTTCTTTTGAACTCTTGGCATGAAAACAAACTGAGGTTTCTACCATTCTTTCATGATTTTAATGTGTTCACTATTTCAAAATAAAGGTCTGAACACGCCTTAGGAGTATGAAAATATTCTTGTTGCAAATTGATAGATTTCAGCTCCTCTGTAATTTATTTTGAAAATCAATCACAAAATATGAAAACTACAGATTGTAAGCTTTCAAATGATTGTCAATATTAGTTTAGGTTTAGTATAGGATATTACTGTTTTAAATATGTAATGGCTATGGTGCAACTTAAGGGGTTAAAGACCAGATAACTTTGAATGAACGTTCTGGAGGAGGAACGTTTGTTCAAAACTTTGAGAGAACGTTCTGAGAACATAACCCGTCAGCTCAGATGTTTCTGCTGAGAATAACTTCAGTAATCATTCATGTTTCTCTTCCAAGCCTGAGATCTCAATATCAACTCATATGTTTCTCATCAAATTCTTTCATGGTGATCCGTGCTTCTGTCTTGCCATATTATATACTCCAATAATACGTCAACTATTGACTCATTTGTGGCTTAGGAGTTTTAGGAGAAACATCTGAAAAAAGCAGAAGTTCTGCATGAAACATCTAAAGCATCTCATCTAAACATCTAAACAATGCATTTTTCCTTTGGAGTTTAATATGACTTATAACCTCAGTAAATACTCTCACTTAAGGTAAGTACATCCGCTCTGGTATTTATATGTGAGCAAACTTCCTCCACACTCCGAGTCTAATGTCCTCGAAAGCTGCTTTAACAACTTCAGTTAGTAGAGAGTGAGTTTAGAGAGTGAGTTAAACTCGCAGTTTGAGAGCTTAAGTTAAAGTGCAACTTCAAGCAGTTATTAGCACTTTAAAAGTGTGTTGGGGATAAAAAGTTAATCTTCTTATTATATGTTTCAAAACCAAGATTCTCGTGCGAAGAAGAAACACGGATCATGCTAAATATGTAAATATATGTAAATGCAGAGGCTGAACTGTTCCTCATGCTGCGTGCTGTGAGACCAGTGAGGGAAATCAGCAGAATATAAAAGAAGAATTAAAATCATTTCTACAGGTGTGTCATTCCCGTTCAGTAGACATACACGTGCGTAACGTACTTAAGTTACAGTATTTTACAGGCCAATTTCATATTTTTAAAGGGATAGTTCACTTTGAAATAAATTTTTGGTATGTTTTAGCTTACCTCAAGGGCATCCAAGATGTAGGTGTCTTTGTTTCCGCAGTAGTTTCAATTTTGATATTTTTAGGTCAAACCATTCTTGTCTGTCAGTCATATAATGCAGGTCTATGGTCACCACCTCAAAGAGCATGCACAGAGAAGTCCAAATTAAACATGATTTAATGACTCGTAAATGTAAGTACACATTGATGGCCTAAGACACGAAACGAGCGGTTTGTGTGAGAAAACGAACAGTATTTATATCGTTTTTACAGCTTGTAACGCACAGACCGAAGCGCCGGCGCCCTCAGATCACTTGGACGTGGCTGTGGTTACAAGAGGTAAAAACGATATAAATACTGTTCGTTTTCTCACACAAACCGCTCGTTTCTTGTCTTAGGCCATCAATGTGTACTTACATTTACGAGTCATTAAATCATGTTTAATTTGGACTTCTCTGTGCATGCTCTTTGAGGTGGTGACCATAGACCTGCATTAAATGACTGACAGACAAGAACGGTTTGACCTAAAAATATCAAAATTGAAACTCCTGCGGAAACAAAGACACCTACATCTTGGATGCCCTTGAGGTAAGCTAAAACATACAAAAAATCAATTTCAAAGTGAACTATCCCTTTAAGCTTCTTTTGAAATACTGATTTTGGTTTTATGTTTGATGATTGTTTTCGCACCAAACATGATGTCACTTCCTGTAGGATGATGTCATAAAGGAAGGCATTTGTTACATGTATCATCCACTCAAACCAACACAATCATTATTTTAAATTCAACACTGTTGAATACGTACAGGTAATTGTGATACACTGACAAGCATCTGCATTTGTTCAATATTTTATAAGTGTATTAAAATATATATAATGGGAAGATTAAAATGTATTGCATGACTCAGAATCATTTATGCATTATTATCTATGACCATGTTTCCCAGATGATCAAACTGGTTTGAGAGTTAAACGGCCGCGTCTACCCTGACCAGTTAACTTTGATTAATACTAGAGCTCAGGGAAACTCTCTCAAACACACATAATTAAGTTCTCTTCGCTTCTACTAACTACCAATTAGTTTGTGCAGCTGTTTCTTTGGATAAACAAATGATTCATTGTGACCTTCTGAACAATCCAATGGTATTTTTGCAATGTAAGATATTGTTTCCAGGCTGAAATAATGCACTCAGATGAAAATTTAAAGAAGCCAATCAGGTCACAATAACAATCCTCCATTGACCATTAATGAGCATTACTCATTCCTCTTGATTTGATTTCATCCGAAGGTTATTTTCCAAAACGGTCTGCATGATTTCTTAAAGGGACAGTGCGCCACAAAAGAACCGTTCATCTTTGGAAAACTAAAGCAGATGTTTAGCTAAATGAAGTCCAACTCATGTGCTATAGTATTAAACAGAGGTGGAAAGAGTAATAAAATATTCTACTCAAGTAAAAGTACTACTACTTCAATTAAATTTTACTTAAGTACAAGTAAAAGTACCGGTCTAAAAATCTATTCAAGTAAAAGTAAAAAGTAGCTCATTTAAAATTTACTCAAAGTAAAAGTTACTGAGTAACTTTTTTAACAGCGGGGGTGGGGGACTCTCCCGTGTACACTGTAAACCCTAATTCATTAAAATAATTAATTGGTTTGAGTAGGACAAACTTAAATTAAACAAATTAGTTCAGTCAAATTAACTTTTATGAGTATTTAGCACTTTCTTTTTCTTTCAAGTTCACTGAACTGATATATTTTAAGTAAACTGAACTGTTTCATTGTTTTGAGTTTTATGAAATTATTTATTTTAATTTAGACGAACTTAAGTTTAACTGAAACAGCTGGGATGTCTATTTCCCAGCATGCTTTGGCGATGGCACTCGAAAGGGAGAGTAAAAGCTAAAATTAAGTGTAATATAATGTTTTTTTGTGTGTAAGATTAATGTTATGTGTGAGATTTAGTAGTGATTCATGTTTTGTTATGCTAATTTAGAAGAATTTCTGTTAATGTTGGCTTTAGGATAGTTACCATCATGGTGACAAGTGGTGCATGCAGCTTGATTTGAGAGCAAAAACTCCATTTATATTGCTGTGCTCATACAGCAAGTGTTTCTGTATAACATACTATTGCTAATATGTTAGCATTTACTGTGTTAGCAGATTAGCTTTTTAAAGCTAACTAAGTTTATACTAATAAAAGTATTTTTTGAGTTCTGCCAACTTATTTGGGTTTACAGTGTACTTCATAGATTTAAGTTATATTAACTGAATGGAATTAGTACTATTAACTTTATTTACCCAAGTTATCTTAACAATGTTATTGAGTTACTTGAACACAAATCAAATATTTTTTTAAGCTTAAATTGTTTGAGTTAATAAACTTAAATGATTTAAGGCAATCGGTTTCCTCAAACGGTTTGAGTTGAACTAACTCATCAGGTTTTACAGTGTAGGCTTGTAATGGTATGAGATTTTCACAGTATAATAACGTCTCAGAAAATATCACGGTGTACAGTATTAATCAATTATTAAATAAATAAACTGTATTTTTAAATTATGGGTATTATTATTATTATTATTATCATCATCAGGATTTTTTTTTGGTTGAACAAATGCTTTTATTATAACAAACTTGAAACCATTTGTTTGTTTTGTTTATAAAAATTTCAATAAAACATGTCTAACCAATTCAATTTGATAATTGATAATGCATTAGATTAACAACTTATTTTTAACATTAATAATTTATTAAAATGTTTAAGAAAAATATTGTCCTATGAAATGTATTTTATTCAGAAAATTAATGTTTCTTTTTATGATTTAATCCAAATATGTTATCAAAAACGGTTGTATTAAAATGTAAATTTAAAATTGTGTCCTTTTATTTTTTGGGGAAGCGCTGCAAAAACAGATTTACTAAATGAAACCATGGACAAAATATATATTTTTTTAAATAATGTTTAAATAAAATGTATTATTATTGTTGTTATTATTATTATTTAGAGAAGTAGGCTCTAAATTATTTAGAACCAAACTTTTATTTTGACGGGTTGTGAAGACCAAAAGTGTAAAAAAAAGTGTTTCAAAGTGTATTTGACAATGGTTTATCTCAAATAAAATGATTAAAATGCTCATTAGGCGTTCTCTCAGAGCAGCTCTGGAAATGTTCATGTAGCAGCTATTCATATCCTCAAATTGTTTTTAAGACTCTGAATGTCACGCGTACTTGAGTATGTAGTAGACAAAGGGGCGCAGCTCAGCAAAACAAATAGGGTTATATTTACATGCAGTATTTTTGTGCTTAGCTTAAATATTTACAGACCATGTCGCGATTGGAATTATTGCACAGTTCTACTTTCCATGTATTCATCCATCCATTATTTTGCGTGTTTTACGTGACATCTGCGTTATGTAAATTTCATTTTCATGACTGGATTCCGGGGTTCCCTCTGCATCACGTAAATCGGGACATACCTTTATCTGCAGGAGGGATGGTGTCCTATATCCTCCTTTTGCAGCCACTTTGCGTCTACATCTTTTGCAAATTGGATATCTATCCTCGAGGACAACCACGCTTTTTTTCTACAAAATATTTTCATACTGGCCATAATAATTGGAGCTTCGGTTTCAGCTCAGCTGGGTCTGCGTCACCTTTTTTGCGCGTTTGTTCTCCCGCCCTTCAATCAATGCAGTAGTTTCCGGAGTGTGTTTTTTTTCTTTTCTTCTTGTATTATTATTTTGTACTCAGTAACGGATATGATTTCAAATGTAGCGAAGTATAATACTTTAAAGAAAACGTACTTAAGTAAAAGTAAAAGTACAGATTTTAAAAACTACTTTAAAAAGTAGAACTCTATTAAACTACTCAATTACGGAACGCGAGTAAATGTAATTCGTTACTTTCCACCTCTGGTATTAAATAAATGTTTTCTTTTGAGAAACAGACCGAAATGTACTTCTTATGGACATGGAATCTGGCATGATGATATATATACACTCACCTAAAGGATTATTAGGAACACCTGTTCAATTTCTCATTAATGCAATTATCTAATCAACCAATCACATGGCAGTTGCTTCAATGCATTTAGGGGTGTGGTCCTGGTCAAGACAATCTCCTGAACTCCAAACTGAATGTCAGAATGGGAAAGAAAGGTGATTTAAGCAATTTTGAGCGTGGCATGGTTGTTGGTGCCAGACGGGCCATTTCTAGGGTTTACAAAGAATGGTGTGAAAAGGGAAAAACATCCAGTATGCGGCAGTCCTGTGGGCGAAAATGCCTTGTTGATGCTAGAGGTCAGAGGAGAATGGGCCGACTGATTCAAGCTGATAGAAGAGCAACTTTGACTGAAATAACCACTCGTTACAACCGAGGTATGCAGCAAAGCATTTGTGAAGCCACAACACGCACAACCTTGAGGCGGATGGGCTACAACAGCAGAAGACTCCACCGGGTACCACTCATCTCCACTACAAATAGGAAAAAGAGGCTACAATTTGCAAGAGCTCACCAAAATTGGACAGTTGAAGACTGGAAAAATGTTGCCTGGTCTGATGAGTCTCGATTTCTGTTGAGACATTCAGATGGTAGAGTCAGAATTTGGCGTAAACAGAATGAGAACATGGATCCATCATGCCTTGTTACCACTGTGCAGGCTGGTGGTGGTGGTGTAATGGTGTGGGGGATGTTTTCCTGGCACACTTTAGGCCTCTTAGTGCCAATTGGGCATCGTTTAAATGCCACGGCCTACCTGAGCATTGTTCCTGACCATGTCCATCCCTTTATGGCCACCATGTCCCCATCCTCTGATGGCTACTTCCAGCAGGATAATGCACCATGTCACAAAGCTCGAATCATTTCAAATTGGTTTCTTGAACATGACAATGAGTTCACTGTACTAAAATGGCCCCCACAGTCACCAGATCTCAACCCAATAGAGCATCTTTGGGATGTGGTGGAACGGGAGCTTCGTGCCCTGGATGTGCATCCCACAAATCTCCATCAACTGCAAGATGCTATCCTATCAATATGGGCCAACATTTCTAAAGAATGCTTTCAGCACCTTGTTGAATCAATGCCACAAAGAATTAAGGCAGTTCTGAAGGCGAAAGGGGGTCAAACACAGTATTAGTATGGTGTTCCTAATAATCCTTTAGGTGAGTGTATATATGAAGACCTCGGATGCAAAAGCCACTTATGTCAAAAATGAGATAATAATATTAAGTGTATGCTCTCCGCACATAGTATACGTTCATCAAATACTTTCACTTCAAACTCACTAAATCCCAGCCTCGGCCCATTCAGAAATGTCGGTACTTAGAAACCTTTACATAGGAGCCTGATAAAAATGTTAATATTAAAGAAAAACGTTAGACTGACTTAGAGGCTTTTGCATCTGAAGTCTTCATATATATATATATATATATATATATATATATATATATATATATATATATATATGAAGATATGATATGATATATATATGAATATATGATATATATATCGTTTTTCTTTAATATTAACATTTTTATCAGGCTCCTATCCCAGCCAGCAATGACATGTGGGGCCCATATGAGGGCTTGATGGACGGCAAATGTGGGCCCCATTATGGGCTTGCACCCGGTATCCACATTGGGGCAAGCTGTGGAAGCCCAGACGTACTAAAAGTGGGACCTGTAAGGGTACTGCATGGGTCTTAATTGGGCAATTCATGTCAGACCCATTTGGGCCCCACCTGCCCAAATGGGTCTTAAGTGGGCTTGCACCCGGGATCCAACCATGGTTACCCAGATGGGCTTTAAATGGGCTCTGTAAGAGTCTTATGTGGGTCCTAAGTGGGAAATTCATGCCAGACCCATTGGGGCCCCACCTGCCCAAAGGGGTTTAAAGTGGGTTTGCACCCAGGATCCAGCCGTGGATGCCCAGATGGGTTTTAAGTGGGACCTGTAAGGGTCTTATGTGGTTCTTAACTGGGTAATTAATGTCAGACCCATTTGGGCCCCACCTACCTAAAGGGGTTTAAAGTGGGCTTGCACCAGGATTCAACCGTGAATGCCCCTATGGGCTTAAAGTGGGCTCTGTAAGGATCTTATGTGGGTCCTAACTGGGCATTTCATGCAAGGCCTATCTAAGCCCAACCATGCCAAATATTTTAAGGAAACAATCTAAGAAAAACTAAAATCGAAGAATGAATATAAGTCCAAGATAAATACAAGACACTTGACGCTTTGAACTGCAAGAAATATATTGTTTAATTGAACAACAAAAACAATTTAAATGTCACAACAGTAGATCTCTGAAAAAAAAAAAAAAAAAAAATCTCTCCAAAAAATACATTAAAGGAGTAGTTCACTTTTAAAAAAACTTTTGCTGATCATTTACACACCCCCATGTCATCCAATATGTCCATGTCATTCTTTCTTCAGTCGAAAAGAAATTAAGGTTTTTGATGAAAACATTCCAGGATTTTTCTCCATATAATGCACTTTTACTGGGTACCAAACGGTTCAAGGTCCAAAAGACAGTTTCAGTGCAAACTGTTCAAAGGGCTCGTTCATCAAAATGCAAAATGAACAAATCTTTTTTCAAGTAATTTGGTTCATTCAACGAACGAAATGACTCGGAAAAAGATTCGTTCCTTTTTGATAAACGAGTTTGAACAGGAGAGTCACGAACGCGCATCACAGAACAGAGCAAGGCGAGCATTTGAGCTTATAAAACTTAAACTTTGTTATTTATTTTTTTAAATGAGCGATCGTATCGCTTGATAAGACCCTTAATCATCGTCTGGAATCGTTTAAAGCCCTTTGAACAGTTTGCACTGAAACGGTATTTTGGACCTTGAACCGTTTGGTACCCAGTAAAAGTGCATTATATGGAGAAAAATCCTGGAATGTTTTCATCAAAAACCTTAATTTCTTTTCGACTGAAGAAAGAAAGACATGGACATCTTGGATGACATGGGGGTGTGTAAATGATCAGCAAAAGTTTTTTTAAAAATGAACTACTCCTTTAATACGAAATACACTCATGGCGTGGTGGATGCTCCCTTTTGTCTTTGGGCTCTTGCAGCCCTCTCCCCTCCACGGTCACGTGCGCCGGTGAACCACTTCCCCAGCGCCATTTCCACTTGCTTGCGGTTCACACTTTGAGTAATTGCATTACTCTTCAGTGCACCTAAAAACAAAGGAGCATAAGTCAATTTAGCAAGGTTCTTTTTTGCTCCAACTTGCCTTTAAAAGAGAAGCAGAGTAACATTAGGTCTCGAAATCACAATTGTTCTGTCTTTGGCGCAACAAGTCACTGAAAGTGTTAACTGCCCATTTAGTTTCGTATTGACCTCATCTTTGTCGTCTTCGATCTTATCTAGCTCTGTCTTTTCCCTCAAAAAAAAAAAAGCCTAAAACGTATCTAAGTAATAGGCTATTTCGTTGTCACCCTGCCTCTCCAAATGCAAAACTGACATTATAAAATGCAATAATGCAGTAACAGCTGAAAAAGTACTTGGGTGTGTGTTTTATTTTATATTTACCGGTCAATAATGCAATCGCTGCTGTCTGTCCCATAGAAGAACATGACAGCCAGCGTATGTTTTGGAACCATTGGGGCTTACATGAACCACGTGACAGCCGTAGCGGCGACATCAAAGAGCGTCGCAACTCTTTCTCTCTACGGCTCTGAGCCTACCTAACGTTTTCATATGTTATGTGTCTCTCTCTCACTCTTTTACAAGTGTAACTCTGTTACTATGGTTACCAATGTTTATAGTAGCGGATTAATTTCGAACTGTAGTCAAACTGACTGGAACTACCTGTGCATTAAACGGTTTTACTGCACACCTTCCAGCCAATCAGAATCGAGTATTTAAACAGCCCGTGGTATAAATATATATATATATTAGTGCTGTAGCGGCGCGTCGATGATGTTGACGCTTCGACGGCAAAATTACGTCAACGTCATATTTTTTGCGTCGACACTTCTTTATTTATTTATTTTTTGCACATTCCCGGCGGTACAGCTTGCCACACACACACGGGAGACCGAAACATTGCAGAATAGAGCACAACTAGAAGTGAATGTGCTTTCCATTAAATTAATCACACACATTAAGCAAACCTAAGCAAACCTTTGCCACATAAAGCAAATGGTTTTGGAATACCACAGCAAGTGATTGGGAGCACTTCGACTCGGCGCATATATATCTATGGACTCGGCGAAGTAATATAATCACTCTGGAGAGGGAGAGGACTTTTCACGAGTGATATACTACGCCGAGTCGAAGTGCTCCCAAGCACTTGCTGTGGTATTCCGCCATACATTATAGTTATCCACTTTACACGCTTAGAAAAGCGCAACGTTTTATTTTGTGTCACCATTCTTGGTCGAGTTACTCTACTGGTGTAACTGTATTTAAATAGGGAAAACGTGGAGGTGTTTTGTCGCTTCTCTGCTTGGCCCCTATTGAATGAACTGGGCTAGTTAAGTGTGATCAAAGTGTCTCGCGCGATTGAGTGCATGCACTGAGACGAAAGAGGTATGTATCAACTCGTCTTAGTAAAGGGAATAACATAGTTTAATATGAAAAAACGGTGGAATATCCCTTTAAAGTAAAAATAAATTAAATCCTGACCATATGCTACTATATCTACATTCTCATTGAAGGAGGGACATTTTCATTTCTCCTTTTTGTAGGTCTCGTTTCACTTAATCATTTCAAACACTTAATCACTAACCCTGTTTTTTGTCCGGTCTTCACCTGCACTCCACACTTTCTTAGACACAAACGCCTCGGGAGGGGTAGGTGGCAAGACATCTCCCTCGATGTCTGTTTCCTCCTCACTGGAAGCCAGTAGGGGTTTTGGTGCTCTATATTCAGTTAAAAACATACATTTAAACTTTTACAACAGAATACACTGGGAAAAAAGCAGTTTTTGTTAGAGACATACTGATCTAGTTTTGGACTCTAAAATATTGGCATCAATATTGCTTTTTATGATTTATTCCCACCAAAATGAGTTTTTTTATTGTATGTGGCTCAAGGCATTTTTCTAACAACTGCCATATTTGAGGTAAATGAAAAATGTAAATTAAAGGAAAAGGAAAAGTTTTTTTTGAACCTGTACCTTATTTCTAGGGTTTTTGTTACTAAGCCTGCCCTGGGTACACTAATTTTCTTGTTAAGCTTATGTACATTTATATTCCAATGAAGGTTATTGATAACATGCTTACAATACATATAGGCCCCTGTGGCACGGCCTAAGCTTTTGTCCTTTATGCAACCCCTATCTAGATTTAGTCGACTAAAATCTTATTGTATGTCGTCGACTAAAGCTAGAATAAAACTAAAACAGTTCAGATGACTAAAATATAATGGGTTTAGTTCAATAATGCATTAATTTAGAATTTCTCAAAAATGTACAAACCCATAATTATACTGTAATAGAGAAAACATCTATTAACCAGTTAATATGAATGATTTTAAAGTTTGAACATGCAATATACAGATTTAAGTACTGTGACTTAAAAAACATCTTAAAATTAAATAAAACCACTTTTCCTAAAGTAGAATAGTCTTCTTTTCAATGAATGATACATGCATTCTTTATAACTACTTGCATACATCATTCTTTATTCTTTCAAGCAGCAGACATATTTATTTGTATTAATTAATTATAATGAATCCTTATTAAAGCTATTAACGAGCAGTGAATTTTAATCTGTTTTTCTTTTTTTGCTTGATGACACAGACCGCATTGTGCTTTATTACACAACGTTCACTTTAAGACATCGGAACATGCGGATCCACTTGCACTGATGCACATCCAATACACTCAAAACTGTTTAAGACATAAAGTTCTGGATGCGTATGCAACCCGAGGACGTAGTCACTAACGCTGGACCACCAAAAAAAAAGAAATCTTTATTACTACAACAGAGAGAGCAGGTCAGGGAGGAGACTTCAGTTAGCTGTGCTCAGCATTACGGCATTTCACAGACTGGCGTTCATGGCGCAGCCGACTCAAGCCGGAGTGCAACCTGTTCTCAATATACATGTCTATGCTGAGCACAGCCAACTGCTGCTGGGCTCCTGTCTGTGGTGTATGTCATCACTCACGTAGCCATGGCCGTGCACGACCAGGTTATTGCTAATATTCCGGTTTTGAACGGTTATTGGCTGCATGTAAACGTAGTCAATGTGTTGCAGCTCTTTCTGCTCGGCTGAATGAACGGCAGTCTGTGAAACGCTGTAATCATATATCGAAATATCGGAAATGTGTTTAAAGCTCATATCACCGTTATTAAAAGTATATCGTGATTCGTGATATATGAATTATTGTCCAACCTCTCCCGCTGTTTTCCCTTTGGTTAGATTCTACATCAGATTAAACAGCACAAACCAAAAATTACAGACCACTGTAGAATCTGCAGTGTTATTTTTCTGGCAACATAATATTTAAACTTACCTCAATTCGTGAATGTCTGATATGAAGTTCTTCTCCTCGAAGTGACAGCTAGCAGGGGTGCTTTCCGAATGGACCGTTAACGTTTTGAGCGCGAAACAATGCCTTTGCATACAGGCCCCTTATAGATGTCCTAAGAACTGCCTGACTGAATAACAATTAAATACATTAAAATTCGTAAATATGTGAGAGAATTAACAAATGTTAACTGCTTCGCTGGCTTCATATGAATCAGCCTAATTAGGTGTTGTGTGCATAACAGGCAGTGGTGGAAAGAGTACTGAAAATCTGTACTCAAGTGCAAGTACTGCTGTATTGCTATTATTCTATTACAAGTAAAAGTACTGGTGTTAGAGAAATACTCAAGTAGAAGTACAATTTGTAAAAAAATAAATAAAAAAAAACTAATCAGCTAGAGTTACTTTTAACCACTGATGTCACCGCCACTTCTCGGCCTGGATGTGTGTTTTCCTTTACCAAAATTTAAAACCACAACAATCTATTAATCATTAATAATTAATAAGATACAAAAGTGTTTTTCCCTATTTTTTTCTCAAACAGATCTACTGTACCTTTTACAGCCAATCAGTCATTGTTGGTGTATGCTACACCTTGATAGAAACACATGCTACTCCTTGGTCCAAGGACAAAACAGAAGTGTAAGACAGATAATGAGGCCTCCTGCAAGTCCTTTTCTAACAAATATTGAATTACAATTTCCTAAGAGGTAATAAATGCATCATATTCATGTCCATAAAGGGACTAGCTGTCTGTGAGCTATTTGGCCTCGATCATCTTAAAAAATGAAATACCGTAAAACTTCAAATTGGATCCCGGAGTTTTATTTGACCAAATTGGGACAGGTAAATGGGATGTGGATAACCGTTTGGGGTTATTTGTAGGGATGCTTGACATTGATTTTGTACCGATATCCGATATACCAATATTGTCCAATGCTTAATTTCCGGTACCGATATTAGCTGATACACCGAAACATATGATCCTTTATAGGCTTACTGCCCACTGTTCCATGACTCACTTGATACTGGGGATTTGAATGTTTTGAAGGACTAGCCAGCAACCGGTTGGCTAACTGGGGTGCGGTGCTTACTACCCCTTCGAGAGAAGATGCCAAACTGAACATTTCTTTGACTGAGGTAAACTACAGCAACACTCAAATTTTGTCTGCATTCGCTTTGAGAGGAAACATGCTTTCCAAAAAGATATAAAATGACATACTTTAGTCATTTTAAACCATTTCAAAAACCTATACCGGTTACCGATATTGAATTTTAAAGCCAATATCGGCCGATTATATTGAGCATCCCTAGTTATGTCTAAATATGCGTTTCTGCCCCAAGGGACAGGCGTCTGGGACTGGACTATTATTTGAAGTCTTACGGTAGGCCTGCAACCTTTCTGAGAGTCCACTAATCAGCATAATTCAACACAGCGTAAACTTTGACCTATTTTGATGTTTTTTACATTTTTGGGAAGTTCCATTTTTCATTTTCTGCACGACTAACAAAAATGACTGATGGATTGTTTTGGCAAAAGATCTACATATGCAATGTTTGTTCTTTGGTGACTAGCATGACTTGAAATGTATTGAGTTACAATTACTCAGTCTCAACATGCTTGATTAGCCTACATGTAGAGTTACTAAAAATTGTACAGTAAGTTATCAATAGGCCTAAATAGTTACTTTGCGCCTCTGCCATGCAGGATCCATGTGTTCCCAGTTCAAACCCAACTTAGCACATAAACATGCCATGCAGGACCCATATATGCGTTCCCAGATCAAACACATGCCCACTTGGCCCATAAATATGCCATGCAGGACCCATTTATGTGTTCACAGATCAAACCCATGCCCACTTGGCCCATAAATGCATCATGGAGGACCCATATATGTGTTCCCAGTTCAAACCCATGGCCACTTGGCCCATAAATATGCCACGCAGGACCCATTTATGTGTTCACAGATCAAACCCATGCCCACTTGGCCCATTAACATGCCAAGCAGGACCCATATATGTGTTCCCAGTTCAAACCCATGGCCAATTGGCCCATAAAAATAATATGCAGGACCCATATATGTGTTCCCAGATCAAAACCATGCCCACTTGGCCCATAAAAAGTATATGCAGGACCCATATATGTGTTCCCAGATCAAAACCATGCCCACTTGGCCCATAAATGTACCATGCAGGACCCATATATGTGTTCCCAGTTCAAACCCATGCTCATTTGGCCCATAAAAATTATATGCAGGACCCATATATGTGTTCCCAGATCAAACCCATGGGCACTTGGCCCATAAATAAACCATGCAGGACCCATATATGTGTTCCCAGTTCAAACCCATGGCCACTTAGCCCATAAAAATTATATGCTGGACCCATATATATGTTCCCAGTTCAAACCCATGCCCACTTGGCCCATAAAAATTATATGCTGGACCCATATATGTGTTCCCAGTTCAAACCCATGGCCAGTTGGCCCATAAAAATTATATGCAGGACCCATATATATGTTCCCAGTTCAAACCCATGCCCACTTGGCCCATAAAAATTATATGCTGGACCCATATATGTGTTCCCAGTTCAAACCCATGGCCACTTGGCCCATAAAAATTATATGCAGGACCCATATATATGTTCCCAGTTCAAACCCATGCCCACTTGGCCCATAAAAATTATATGCAGGACCCATATATGTGTTCCCAGTTCAAACCCATGGCCACTTGGCCCATAAATATACCATGCAGGACCCAAATATGTGTTCCCAGTTCAAACCCATGGCGACTTAGCCCATACAAATTATATGCTGGACCCATATATGTGTTCCCAGATCAAATCCATGCCCACTTGGCCCATAAAAATTATATGCAGGACCCATATATGTGTTCCCAGTTCAAACCCATGCCCACTTGGCCCATAAATAAACCATGCAGGACCCATATATGTGTTCCCAGTTCAAACCCATGGCGACTTAGCCCATAAAAATTATATGCAGGACCCATATATGTGTTCCCAGTTCAAACCCATGCCCACTTGGCCCATAAATAAACCATGCAGGACCCATATATGTGTTCCCAGTTCAAACCCATGGCCACTTAGCCCATAAAAATTATATGCTGGACCCATATATGTGTTCCCAGATCAAACCCATGCCCACTTGGCCCATAAATATGCTATGCAGGACCCATATATGTGTTCCCAGTTCAAACCCATGCCCACTTGGCCCATAAATATGCTATGCAGGACCCATATATGTGTTCTCAGTTCAAACCCATGCCCAATTGACCCATGCCTGTCCCTTATGGGGCCCATGTAATCAGCTCATATGGGCTTCCTATGTGGGACTCATACTACAAAACCTACATGGGACCCGCTGATTTCACCCAGCCAAAGCCCATGCCCACACAGTAACCATGGAACCCCTACTTAACCCATCTGGGCCCCATATGTCATTGCTGGCTGGGTATGTAAAGGTTTCTAAGTATATATATATATATATATTGATATTCGAGAGCTGCGATGGAGGACAATAGTGTTCTGTTGTCTTTCACAGATAAAAATAGTCACACAGGTTTAATGACATGAGGTTGATGAAATAATTTACTTTTATGAGTGAACTGTCCCTTTAAGACTGAGGGAATTCTTGCTCTAAGAAAAACATTTTATTAAAACACACAGTGGGAAAATAATGGAGCTGAACTTCTTTATATATTCTAGATTGAAATCACAAAAGACAAATGCAGGCTCATAAAAGCACATCTAAATGACTACATTTGTTTGAATTTCACCCTGAAGATGGGATATTATACGGAGGATGGAAGCTCTTCACTGTCACATCAGTTTCATCTTTATCCCTGCATTTACATTTATTTATTTAATCGTTCAGCTGATGCTTTTATCCAAAGCGACTTCGAAATGAGAATAATAGAAACAGAAGTGATTAAAGCGAGAGAAACAATACTAGTGCATCCAAACCAAATTTCACTTGAATACTAGAATATATAAGGAATATATATGTGGTCGTGGAATTCATATGAAAGCACAGATACATGTTTTGTCTGTGCTGATTTATGGGAAATCTGCATAATGCATTTCAATCTTTGGAGTCCGAACAATTCAGACTCAAAAACTGATTAAATCTTTTTCTTGGTTTTCATTCTGAGGATAATGAAAGAAACATTTTTAAGATGGTTTGACGGTGGAATTAAAACACTGTTTCAATCGAGTTATAAACTATTTAGCAAGTAAAGAAATAAAAAGTGGACGTGATAGAGTTAAAACAGTTGTGAGCTTCATTTGAGTTCATAAGCAACAGAACAAGCCCTTGATTATAATAATACAGTTGTTTTGGTCTCCGGCGGTGAGGGAGTTGCTTCATAATGTGCCATTTTTATAGCCCTCTATGAATGTATCATAATATTTTAATGTGCATCTTTGTAAATAATTTCACAGACACATTCAGAACATGCAGCCGAGGTGATAAATGGCTTTTAAATCTACACTGCATTCATTTGAAGCAAACTTTTTTTACGTTAACATATTTTGCATTATTTTTTAATCACATCTCATCATTTATAATGCTTTGTTCTTTTTCATAAACATGACAAGCAGAAGATTATTCTCCAGATCTGGCCTGCATTAGGAAAGATTCATTGCTCAGTATAGCTCAGGAAACGTAATGGGATTCTTAGTTTCTCCTAAAACATATTAAAAAGATGTGTGGAAATAGACACAACTAAGTCAATAGTTCTCGTACTGTAAGATATACAGAACTAAATGAACATGGACAGCTCAGATCATTTGACATTTGAATTGCTCATAAAATTTGTAGTTTTAAATAAACTAATGAACTTGATGGGATGCATATTTGTCAGTCATGCCGAAATGAAGCAGGTTTGATTTCTGTAATACCAATAAACTGAATGTCTTTTTAATGCACAATAACCAAAGTCATTGATAAACAAATTTGTTTCAATCTCATACATTTATACATATTTTAACCATGTTCATAAATTACATTTATTTGTGCTGATTCTAAGTAATGTAAACATGCATTTTAATATGCAAAATCAAATATGCAAATAGTTAATAACTAACTATGCCATGATTTTTGAGTGCTGTTTTATTAATGAGTGACTGACAAATATGCATCAAGTTTGTTTATGTTAAAACTGTGTAATCCAAATGGATGGGAAATTGATATGCAATTCAACATAAATCTTAAAGAGGCCATGAATTGAGAAATCAAATTTTCTTTTGACATATAAGAGGTCATTGTAGTATAAAAATATCCTACACTTAGTCCAAAAACAGTTTTTATTGAAACCGAACTCCGAAAACGACTCGTTTCGGATTGTATCTCAGTATGATGTCACAGTGCGATGAAAGACCGCCTCTGCAGGAGAAGGTCGACGCCCACTTCTACATCATTGCCTATTTAGCCCCGCCCACCGATTCACGCATGTCATGCAGAAACCTGACCTGATGTGTAATTTATGAATGACTGACAATATGCATCACATTAAAAGTTTGTTTATGTTATGTGTTTATATGCAATTGAAATACATAAATCTTAAATTTAGGCCTAAATATCTGACTTTTGATTGCAGATTTTAGTGCAAATCTGAGCACATTTGAGACATTGTTGAGATCTGAAACGAAACGTGTGAGATTACTGGGGTCAGGAACCTCCGAGACTTCAGTGACAAGTCTTCATTGAATCAGAGAAAGATATTAAATAAATTCATGTGTGATTTTTCTTTTCTAAGGACTCCTGGTTAAAAACACTCACAAACTTAAAGCGTTGTCATTTCTGCATAATCATCATTTTTCTCTCTCAGTAAACGTCTCTTTGATGTGATGTTCAACTCCCAGCATGCTTTAGTCTCGCATGTTTTCTGCTCGTTCAGCTCGGCCGCTCTCTTGCCTGCAAACGCACACGGTGTCACACAATGGAATTAATAACGTCTGCATAGCAAAACGCGTTCTGCTGCTATGCTAAATTATTCCTGCCAGCTAATGTTATCTGGTCGTGTCTGGCGGCGGTCCAGGACGCTTTGATCACCTTCATAGTTTTCAATCGCTCAGCAATGCCACTAAACTGATATCTTTGTAGAGAAAACAAAAGATCCTTTCATTCTGTAGCTGAGAACCGTTTTTTGTATTTTCCACCATCTGTCTATTGTTTCCTTTCTGGCGTATCTGGGCTTTTGATGTTTTCTGTGGCCTAGGGCGTCGCGAAAGCACTGGAAATGACAACTTTTATTCTTTCTCACTGTGTGTTAACACTCTCACAAAAGAACACACAGCGTCCCAGAGTTCGCAGGAACGAGGCGCGTTTGAGTTGAGACAATCACATGTGTGTCTTCAGAGTGACTGACAGACAGAGAACTAGATTCATAATGAAACAGATATGAAAGTCATGTGCTTCTGTGAGCCGTTTCAAATGAATTTTCCTGTTATCAGTGTAAAGCTGCTTTGAAACAATCAGTATTGCACAAAGCACTATATAAATAAAGGTGACTTGACTTGACTCTGGTTGTGTGTCCGAAAACTATATATGATGACAAGTTAAACTTTATGCATGCACAATTCTCTAAAAATACACTTTAGTTTATTAAAGCATGCATGCAGAAATTATGAATCTTTAACTTTGTGATTATTGTTCAGCTTTAAGAATCATTTTCCCCAATGCATTAAAGGGGTCATATAATGGTACATGCACTTTTACAAGTTGATTGTACTGAAATGTGTGTTGGCAGTGCCTGTACACAACCATCATAAAATGATAAAAATCCATCCAGTGGTTTTGTTTTAATCTCCTTATATGTTTTCCCCTGCCTCAAATTGAGCCGTTCGACCGTGTGACGTCACACGCTCGGAAGCCCCTCCCACGATTGTTGAATGACAGCCGGGTTTCAACACAGACCCGCCCTCGCTCGTGAGAGCTGTCAATCATAGTCTGCGCGGACCGGCGCGCTCATTGTTGATATGCTGGAGCACTGTCTATGAGCAGTATGGCGTCTAAGCGATTGTGGTGTTCTGTTCTTGGGTGTAATAACGAACACAGTCATTTTAATGTTCCTAAATCCGAACCGCTGAAGACACAGTGGCTGAGTTTGTTTTCGAAGGGAATATTCCCCACGAGCAACGTCAATGCTCTCATGTTTGCGCGAATCATTTCACACACCAGACTGCTTTATAAACGAGGGTCAGTATAAAGCTGGATTTGCTAAGAAGCTGCACATGAAAAATGGATCGGTACCAACTATTCGTGTTCCTGCTGAACCTCTAGAACAACTGAAGTGAGTGTAACCTTTTCTTAATCTTTATATTAATCTTTGCAAATCGCTAGCTGCACGCTTCACAATGAAAGCGTCTAAGGTTTACACTCAGGGTACATTACGGCATGTTTTCTATGTATGACGTTCTCAATATAATTCATAATCCCACGTTTATACTGAACAACGCGTTATGGTTATTGTGTTATTGTGTTACAAACGGTGTACACAGAACCGAGGGGCGGAGTGAGCGCAGCTCATGATCATTTAAAGTCATATGCACTGAAACGGCGTGCTGAAAACAGAGCTGTTTTTGACCAGGTAAAATAAGTGTTTTCTTACAATACTAATGAGAATGTTTAATTAAAGTATATTACAAACTTTTAATTTAGACCCTAAAAAATCATATTAGCTTGTACAAAAATGGCATTATATGACCCCTTTAAGAACTGAGGGAATGATTCAATACGCACTGATGATATCAATCTGAAAACTATTTATGATGACCTACTGGTTAAACTTTATGCATGCACAATTCTCTAAAAATACACTTTAGTTTATACACTAATGCATGCTGGGAGTTAAATATCACATCAGAGGGATGTTGGCCAAGAGGAAAATGATGCATGCAGAAATGAGGAATCTTTAACTTTGTGATTATTGTTCAGCTTTAAGAATCATTTTCCCCAATGCATTAAGAACTGAGTGAACGATTCAATATGCACTGAAGATAAACTACTCATATGATACTGCTCAGAAACTTCAGGAAACAGTTTTATTTTATCAGTCATCATTATTGCATGCTAAGAAGAAAAGACACGACAGTGATGCATGCTTTTTTTTTAAACCGTGAGTCTGTAGACAGGAGACAATCACAATTAATTCCTCAGTTGTCTCTCACCGTAAATGAAAAATTATCTTTTGAAGTTGTGCATAAAACTAAGATCATTGGTGTTAAAGATTATAAAATATTTCAGTCTTTCTACTTCAAAATGTCACATTTAAGGCAATTTGTTGCAGTGTCTTTGGAATTATTTGTGAAATTCACTAGCACTATTCACTATTTCTCAGTAAGTCTATATGATCTGAGCTGCTCTCCACTTTACTTTCATAGCTCTGTATTCAGTATGTCCACTATTTTCTCATTTGTACGGTTGCATCAATAAGTCCATTAATTCTCTTGATCTATGAAAAAGCAATGTCTGAGCAATAGTACATGCAACACATGCATTTTAATGTTGGCTTGAGAAATACAATCTCAGACTACAATGAGAGACTGAGTAACCTCAAAATATTCAAACTTTGAGCTTTACCACTTCAACCTTTCTGGCCAGGATTTATCAAGCCAACACTTCACTGCTATTTTCACATGCGTGGCAAATCAGTCCAGTCGAGGTTTGAGACGCTGCGGTCCGAACTCTATATAACCACATCACGACACGCAGGCTTTAGGTCTCTGTATCGAGGGCATGATGTGGCTGTGCTATTGTGCTGCTTTGAATTATTCAAACGCCATTGTTAAGCAGCAGCTGGGAGAGTTGAACACACACAGCCTACAAATCTGCCCGTGTTCAGTGGGAACTCTCCGGAAAGCGTCTGGAAGTCTCAGAGACGAGCTCGTCCCATCCGAACAATCAGCAGAGAACTCTTGGCTTGATGGAGAAGATGCTTTTCAGATGGCAGTTGTTCAAAGGGAATGGAGACGTCCACACACACACACACACACACACACACACACACACACACACACACACACCTGTCCAACTGGAAATCACCAGCAACACCCTTTACATGTTATCAACACTATCATTTGGAGACATGCCAGGGAAGAGTTGGAAGAGTGTGAGGTAGAGAAAGTAAAGGGCGGTGTCAGATCTGGAAGTGCTGTTTCTTAAAGGGACAATGTGTACTTTTTAGGTATTTTATTATCTAAAATCAATATTTTGATTCATAAATATGTCCTCAATGGTGTACAAATACCTCTGCCAATTATCTGACTTATCCTCGTAAACGAAGAATGTATTATCTTTATATACATGGGACGGGTAGGTCCACGGAGGCTTCCATGTAGTTCCGCCATCTTGAAAAACTATAATAGCAGAGAGGGACAAAAAGTACTAGGCCGACGCGTTTCCACAGCGCGTCTTCGTTCAGAGCCAGCGTGACTGAACGCAGCAGAAGCGGAGGAGCAGAGCCGTGAGAGGCGCTTGTCACTGTCCCGGCAAGTTTTACAGTCAGTAATTCATACTGTAACATTCATTTGTTCGTTGTGTCAAGTTGCAGTTTGTTTGAAATAACAAACCTGTTCCCCCGAAGGAAAACTCGACGAGGTGCTATTAGAAGACATCCTGTCATAGCTTTTTGGTACATAACGGCTACCGTAGATGCAACGCGCATTTGAAAAAGCGAGGCGCTGGAGAGCACCATTCGTTTGAATGCAAAATACATTTTCACCGCTAGATGGGATAAATTCCTACACATTGTTCCTTTAAAGCGTTTATTAAATGATAAATGCAACAACTGCTAATTGTCAAACTGTAAACGCTCTCACTGATACAGTACAAGTGCTTAATGCAGATACTAACTGCAAACTTAACATTAATACTGTCAACAAGAAAACCTGGGTTGCACTTTATTTTACAGTACGTGCACTTATGCACAGTGTCCTTACGTAAGAAAGTACTGGTTAACATAAGGTAACTACAGGGGTTAAGGTTAGGTTTAGGGGAACATTCAGGGTTATTACACAGTTATTGTAAATACTATAATAAGTATGTATGCACATGGGGAACATCAGGATGGTAAAATAAAGTGCTACTAAAACCTGTTGTTGGTGCAATGGGACAGTGATGGCATCATATGGTATACTATGATATTTTGATTAGCACTACAATGATATTTTGGATGTACCATGCTAGTACTGTGGTACTCTTTAAAGTACTATGGAGTAAAAACTATGGTGCATGGAGGTTAGTTGCATGGCATTTTTCAAATTATCATAATAGTACCATGGTACCACCATTTTTTTTTTTTACATGCATTCTTGGAAGTAGCCTACCTTGAATATCATGTAAATAGCATGAACAAATGTCTTTCAGTATCATAGAAGTATAAATCAAAGTACCATGATTACCATATTCATGTGTCAGTTATATATATATATGGTAGTCCAAATACTTTAAAGGAATTTTGCATGACCAAAGACCATGGTAGTACTATGTGTCCAAAAACAAACAAAAACAAAAACAAAAATCAATTATATGGGATTTTAAAACATTATACTTACAAAGAGCAATTATTTTAGAGCTGAACTATAGACAAGACATAGTCTAACTAGAATCACATCTAACATAAAAGTTTGTGTGTGTGTGTGTGTGTGTGTGTGTGTGTGTGTGTGTGTGTGTGTGTGTGTGTGTGTGTGCGTGTGTGGTATACATACACGTGTATACTGTATATACAGTATATTTACAAACCTTTATGTTAGATGGGATTAATCGCAATCAACCGATTTTACAGTACTACTTTAAAGTGTTTAAATAATGATAGATTTTTCATTTAATGTTAAATATTTAATCCATAAATAAATAAATTAAAAAAAAATCACAGTAGCACCTAGTTGAATCTATGCCATGAGGAATTATGTGAATTATGTTAGACATACTTATATATGTACAATTTTATATGCAGAGCTGGGCGATAATATAGTTACATTATGCAACAAAATAAAAAAAATCAGGCAGGTGAGATTTGCTATATAGTACATGATGAAGTTGGATATAATATATATATACACTCACCTAAAGGATTATTAGGAACACCTGTTCAATTTCTAATTAATGCAATTATCTAATCAACCAATCACATGGCAGTTGCTTCAATGCATTTAGGGGTGTGGTCCTGGTCAAGACAATCTCCTGAACTCCAAACTGAACGTCAGAATGGGAAAGAAAGGTGATTTAAGCAATTTTGAGCGTGGCATGGTTGTTGGTGCCAGACGGGCCGGTCTGAGTATTTCACAATCTGCTCAGTTACTGGGATTTTCACGCACAACCATTTCTAGGGTTTACAAAGAATGGTGTGAAAAGGGAAAAACATCCAGTATGCGGCAGTCCTGTGGGCGAAAATGCCTTGTTGGTTCTAGAGGTCAGAGGAGAATGGGCCGACTGATTCAAGCTGATAGAAGAGCAACTTTGACTGGAATAACCACTCGTTACAACCGAGGTATGCAGCAAAGCATTTGTGAAGCCACAACACGCACAACCTTGAGGCGGATGGGCTACAACAGCAGAAGACTCCACCGGGTACCACTCATCTCCACTACAAATAGGAAAAAGAGGCTACAATTTGCAAGAGCTCACCAAAATTGGACAGTTGAAGACTGGAGAAATGTTGCCTGGTCTGATGAGTCTCGATTTCTGCTGAGACATTCAGATGGTAGAGTCAGAATTTGGCGTAAACAGAATGAGAACATGGATCCATCATGCCTTGTTACCACTGTGCAGGCTGGTGGTGGTGGTGTAATGGTGTGAGGGATGTTTTCCTGGCACACTTTAGGCCCCTTAGTGCCAATTGGGCATCGTTTAAATGTCACGGCCTACCTGAGCATTGTTTCTGACCATGTCCATCCCTTTATGGCCACCCCTAAATGCATTGAAGCAACTGCCATGTGATTGGTTGATTAGATTGAAATTGAACAGGTGTTCCTAATAATCCTTTAGGTGAGTGTATATACGTACATATGCATATATTACCAATTTTATATAGAGTTTTATGATAATACAGTTTACATTTTGCGGCAATATAAACAGAAAGTTTAGGTTTTCCATGAACTTGTGAATCCTGCTTGTTTACTAAGGTACATACTCAAAAGCAAAGGTATTTTGGTGCTCATTGTAGTATTGGCGTGCTAGTGTCATCCGGGAGCCAGATGTGGCCTCTGTAGTGCACGTGTAAAGAAGGTTATGATCTCCCTCCTGCTGAAGTGAGCAAGTGCGGGTCATGAACTCTCTCTGACACGGATGTGTGAACACACTCACAAATGCACATGAATAATTTGTGAGCTGACGTCTGAAGCAGAAAAGCACGGTTCTTCACACACTCTCTCATCACGTCGGATATACACACACACCCAAACCTAGGGCGCTGCCTTGCCGTCTACATACGCAGTGTAGCAATTGAAATGGGACCAGTTTGACATTCTAGCTTTTGCAAAGCTAATGATATGACGCTTTATGACATGTTAAAAAAAAATCAAAGTATGCATAGTTTATATTAAACTTTATATTTACACAGTTAAATTAAATGTATATATTTTGGAGCTGAACTAGAAAAGACATCTAAGCTAGGCCACAGGATGGCTCAAAATAATTCTACAATTCTATATTTATAACTTAATGTTATATTTATAGTGCTTAAATAATAAATAAATGATTATTAATATATTAAAATAATCTAAGACTAATCCAAATTAAATGCTAATTTTTTTAATTAAACATAAAATCAAGTAAACTGAAATCATATTTCTTTTTATTTTCCATCTCTATATATATAATTAGTTTAATTTAACTATTTTACTGATTTTTTCGATTTCAATATTTATCTTTACTCATTTAATAATCACAATAAAACAATTTTATATCACATGAAACTTTATATCTACACAAAGTAACAAAGTACAATTATGTATACCAATTTTTTTTTGTTAAATTTTTTTACTCAATGCATATTTATAACCAAAATTTATCTTGACTTTTTTTATACACAGATCATCAGTGCATTATGGGATACATGCGATGCTGTTTTCATTTGGCCAAAACAAGCTATCTTATAATGTTGCTTTATTGCATATTTCAGTTGATTCAGAGTCTGATGTTAGAATGTAAAATTAAAGTATTTTTACAGACACTGCCTCGTCCTAAAGTTCTGTTTCTGTCAAAATGTCAAGCGAATTGTAGCGGCGTTGACTTCAGACCCTGGAGGATATTCGTTCTACTATAAAAATGGTTTGGTTTTAGAGGCGTTTTCTTCCTGTTTCCCCCCGTTTGACTCTCGGCGGATGCTGAAACATCACAAAGCTGCAATTCTATATCCGCCGATAAGGTAGAAAGCGTAGAGGACCCAAGGGTTTCCCTGTAATTGGGAATGGATATGGCATGTGTACAGACAGACAAATCAATACACGTAGGAGGATAGCGCTCTAATCAGATAACAAAAATCACCCAAAAACGTTTTCTTCTCGTCCTAATAGAAGGTTAAAGGGGAAAAATAAGCCTTTACCACAAACAGAAATAAGCACTTCACACTCAGGAGACGTTCCATTATTCCATTATCAGTGTTTGCACTCTCATGTGAAACCATTTTGCCGAGGCGGCTGATGTGTTAGTCATTCATCTAACTGAGCTATCGGTGCATGTAAGACAAGAACATCCACTACAGCTGATAGCATTTTACATCAGCGTTCGCTTTACATTCGCCAGACACACCGGACACACACACACGACACTCAACATCAGCAAACACTTGAGCCTCGGAAACTGCATGAGAGATCTTTAACATCCCAGAAATGGAGAGTTAAGACGCCTGTAATCTCACATACGTCTCAGACTTTGTCAAGTCAAGTCAGGTTTATTTATAAAGCGCTTTTTACAACACAGATCGTTTCAAAGAAGCTTTACAGAGATAACAGGAAAATAATGCAACACAGTTTGTTTCTAGAAGAAAATGGCGTCACAGTCCAGCTGAAGAATGTTCAGTGATGGCTCATTTTTGTTGTAAAAAAGTTATTAATTTAGTTTATTTATATATATACAGTATATATAGCCGCTCTGGAGAAAATCGGGATGTCATCGTCCAACTCAGTTCAGTTCTCATATAATGATGTCAGTGCGGCAGATCAATAATATTGTTGAATATTAAATATCCCCAAATTAGGAAACCAAAAGCCAAGCGCGAAAAATGCGACAGTGGCAAGGAACCAATTATGCAAAATTCACTTTTACATGGTGTTCGAACATAAATGTGTGTGTGTACACAACCTCCCTGTAATGGTAAAAATCCCTACTCTCCTCTTTTTTGAATCCCCATAACTCATTAGCAGTGTCTTAGAACACGCTGTTTGGAGATTCTACCATATGTGATGTCACATATGCTTAGGCCCCGCCCACGACTGCTGACAGACTCCGCCCTATTCACATAGACTCCGCCCCTCAGTGAACTGTACACAGTCCACCATGTTTATCTCCTCGCCAGAGCAATCAAGTAAGAAATGTATTCTTATTAAAGCTACGAAAGTTATTCAGTCAAGAGCAGTGAGTGATTTTCTGTTTTTCTTTTGTTGTTTGATTCATATTAACAGCATATAGGCTATAGCAGTAGATACTAGGGGTGGAACGGTACACAGAAGTCACGGTTCGGTTCATACCTCGGTTCAGACATCACGGTTCGGTACGATTTCGGTACAATGGAGGGAAAAGCAAAACAAAAATGCAGAAGGCATTGTATTTTTTAATAAGTTTTATTATTAAAGGCATAGAACCAGTTTATTTGTAGTGCACTGACAATAGTTTTATATAATTAGTGTATTAATTAAATTAATAAAAAGACAAAAAGACCTTGCAATATGTTTGGTAATTGTACCTGAATTAATTTAAAATTAATTTGCTATATTTCAGATCAATATATTTGTTTTCCTTAATTTTAATTAACATTATTAATTAACAATGTAACATTATTCTCTTCTGAATTATAAATAATTGATTTCTGTTTAAAATAATACTACCATTAAAAACACATTCGATTTTCTTTTTTAATCAATGTAGAATGTTTAAGATTAGTGCTCCGAGGACGAGAAATGAAAACCAATGCGATGAATGTCCAAAAGATGGGACCCACAGACTGTTTTGAAATGGAGTTGGATAAATATGTTTTGCTTTTAAAACAGTGTGTGTGTGTGTGTGTGTGTGTGTGTGTGTGTGTGTGGTGTGTACACGTTGGTGTGTTTCACACAGGGCGTGTGATGCGTCAGTGCAGCAGTGTTGGAGTAGAAGTGCTTGTAGTTAGTGCATGCTGCCTCTGCATGCTGCCTCTGCTTGCCTCTCTGCTTTCAGCTACTGCCACCGGATAGCCCTCTGTTTTTAGGGGTGAAAAGAGGAGCCGAGTGTGTAAGCCTCCTCAGCCGGTACATAGCCTCTCCACTGCCAAGATCTCGTACACGCCTCCCCGTGGCACACATGGTAACTGGTCCCTTGAGGTTCCAGGCAAAGTTGTACGGGATCTCGGAGTAGCAGTGGGCCCCAGAGACGCGGCATGCAGGCCCATCGGTGAGTGGAAACGCCCTGATGCCCGTCAACCACTGTCCCAGTTATGGGTAAATAGCCCCAGCTATGGGTAAACAGTGAAGACCTCAACGGCGGCACAGGCGGAAGATGGTGATGTGAGAACCACCACAACGGCTGGAAAGGCGGAAAAAGGCAACCCCAGGCCACGTGGGTTAACTCAGGAGGGTACAGTGGCTAGGGGAGCAAACCCCGAAGACAAACCTGCACCTGGGGACAGGCAAAGGCGGAGTCCAACTGACCGGACCACCGGCAGCCCCCTGCAACTCCTGCCAGACGAAGGTCGTCATGGGTTCCCTCATGCCACTGGAAGTCATCTGGTAGGAGTGAAGATGGTGGGAGTGAGGTTTGCGCACCCACACCCTCACCTTAATCCTTACCTATGCGCAAGCTTCTTGCCCCCCCCCCCCCCCCCCCACCCCACCCCCTCTCCCTCAAAGTCCTGTGGCGATGTGGAATGGTGGTGGGCACAGGCCAAGGATGTGGCTGGGAGTGTCTAACCAAACCATGCACACAGGCGGCAATGGAGTGATGGTCGCTAGGACTGCGGGATGGAGCAGCGCGTCTTTTCGGCAGCTTCCACTGCGACTGAGCAGCTCCACACTGCTCACCCCTGAGATGGGGAAGGACCTGGAAAAGGTGGTCCAAAAATTGTCTGCTCCTCATACTCCGGACGGTAAGCCGCAACCGTCGGAGCATCCCCCCCTTGCGGTCGAAAAATCAAAGTAAAAAATAAGCTAAGTATTGCTTCGTGGAACGTTCGTACACTGCTGGACCTGGCCGAAACTCCTGATAGGCCCCATCGCAGGACAGCACTGGTGGCCCTGGAGCTCGCAAGATATAACATCGACATAGCAGCTCTCAGCGAGACCAGACTACATGGGGAGGACTCCCTGACAGAGGTTGGTGCTGGGTACACCTTCTTCTGGAAGGGGGTCCCCGAAGGCACTCGCCGCAACCATGGAGTTGGCTTTGCTGTAAAGTCTAAACTGCTGCAGTGCATTCCGGAATCCCCCATCGGCATCAATGAAAGACTGATGACATGGCGCATTCCCCTGGCAAAGGAACGCTTCGCCACTCTCATCAGTGCATACGCTCCAACACTTGATGCAGAGTACAACCTCAAAGAGGATTTCTACAGAACTCTTGATGGCATCTTACAAAAAATACCGGCTACGGACAAGCTCATACTCATGGGAGATTTCAATGCTAGAGTGGGCACGGAGCACCTGGTATGGAGTAAAGTCATTGGCCAGCATGGTGTGGGGAAAATGAACCACAACGGGCTCAGACTCCTCTCCCTCTGTGCAGAGCACCAGCTGGTCATTACCAACACCGTCTTCCAGATGAAGAACAGGCTTAAGACCACCTGGCAGCACCCCCGCTCAAAACACTGGCATCTTCTTGACTATGTGATTGTCCGTCAAAAGGACAGACAAGATGTCCTCACCACCCGTGTTATGCGCGGAGCTGAGTGCTGGACTGACCACCTCATGGTCAGATCCAAACTACTCATGAGCATTCACCCCCGTGGCCCAAGGACAGCTCCTAACAAGAAACTCAACTGCATAGCGCTGAATAGCCTCACCACCAAAGACAACCTCCGACGGCTCCTTGCTGAAAACCTCGACAAGATCCCAGAGGAATCAACCGATTGGCCAGGTCTGTGCCAGGCTATTCATAGCGCAGCCTCAGAGGCGCTAGGTCAATCAAGGAAACACCACCAGGACTGGTTTGACTGTAACTCAGCTGAGATACAGTTACTCCTAAAAACCAAGCATGAGGCCCACAAAGCTCTCCTGTCCTGCCCCGGATCTCCCACCCTTAAAGCCACCTTCATTGCTGCAAGAACAGCAACCCAGCGAGCCCTCAGGACTATGGAGGACACCTGGTGGGTGCAAAAGGCGCGAGAAATCCAGAACCTGGCAGATTGCAATAATATTCAAGGCTTTTATGATGCCATAAAAGCATTGTACGGCCCCAGGAAGCGGGCGATTGCCCCAGTCCGATCAGCTGATGGCGCCATTCTCTTCAAGGACCGCCACGAGATCATTGCCCGCTGGGCAAATCATTTTGAGAGTCTCCTCAACCACATCAACCCTGTCGACCCACATATTCTGGATAATCTTCCAGACCTGCCACCATCCATACACCTGGACACCCCACCACTTTACTCAGAACTTCGGCAAGCTATTGCAGGGCTGAAGAACAACAAAAGCCCTGGACCCGATGGAATCCCTGCAGAGGTTTTCAAACACGGAGGATACATCCTCACGCGTCGCCTGCACCTCCTGATCCAAAACATCTGGGAACATGGGACCCTCCCACAGGACTGGAAGGATGCTAACATCGTGGTCATTTACAAGCAGAAAGGAGACCGAGCAGTCTGCGGCAACAGCCGCGGGATATCTCTTCTATCCATCGCAGGGAAAGTCCTGGCCAAGATCATGCTCAGCAGATTGGTTGAGTACATCTCGGAAACTGTGCTTCCGGAAACGCAGTGTGGCTTCCGGAAGACCAGATCCACGACAGACATGGTTTTTGTCTTGAGGCAGCTGATGGAGAAGAGCCGAGAACATCACAAAGACCTTTACGTTGCCTTCATCGACCTCAGCAAAGCTTTTGATACCATCAACCGTGAACTGCTCTGGAAACACCTCTCCAAACTTGGGGTACCACACAAGTTTCTCAACATCCTAAAGCAGCTGCATGATGGGATGCAAGCCAGAGTCCTTATGGGAGAACTCCAGTCAGAGTCTTTCGAGGTAAGCGTTGGGGTGAAGCAAGGCTGTGTCTTGGCTCCGGTGCTCTTTAACATCCTCCTCTCTGCCATCACCTGCCTCTTCCACCGTGTCATGGGACGTGAAGACGGTGTCCATGTGGAATACCGACTTGACGGAAGCCTTTTCAACATCCGTCGGCTACAGGCCCGCACTAAGACAAAGACCCGCCAAATTTGTGAGCTTCAGTACGCTGATGACTGTGCCGTCTTAGCCCACAGTCCGGACTCTATGCAGCACGCCCTTAACACAATATCCCGTCTGTACCAATCCTTTGGCCTACAGGTCAACATTAAAAAAACCGAGGTCATGTCCCATATCACCACCCCCGCCCTCACAACCCCCAGTTTTCATATAAACGGTGTTCCACTTAAAACAGTGGACCACTTCACCTATCTCGGCTCCACTCTGTCCTCATGCTGTTCACTTGATACAGAAATACACACCCGGATAAATAAAGCCTCGTCATCTTTTGGACGCCTACGCAGCAGGGTTTTTGAAAACCGTAACCTGAAGATCAGTACCAAGGTCGCTGTTTACAACGCGGTATGTCTTGCCACTCTGCTTTATGGGGCAGAGTCATGGACCCCATACCGCCAGCACATCATCACCTTGGAGGCCTTCCATATTCGCTGCCTACAGAAGATCCTCAGTTTGTCCTGGGAAGACCGAATCCCCCATACAGTCATCCTCAGCAACACTGGCTCAATCTGTATGGAAGCAGCTGTGGCCAAAAAACATCTGCGCTGGATAGGGCACACCATACGTATGCCTGAACACCGCTTGCCCCGCCAAGTCCTCTACAGTCAACTAATGGGCGCAAAGCGGTCCGCTGGAGGGCAAAAGCGGCGCTTTAAGGACTACACCAGGGTCATCCTAAAGCGAGCGAACATCCCCCTTACGCAGCTTGAATCTTTGGCACTCGACAGATCTGCCTGGCAGGTCACCTGTGCCACTGCAGTCTCTCAAATACACCAAAACAACCAAGACCGACGATCCGAGAGGCGCATCAAGAGACACCAGTGGGCGGCTGGTACCCCCCTGGCATCTGGTTTCCCTTGCTCTATCTGCGGACGAGTGTGCGGCTCAAGGATCGGACTCTACGCCCACGAGAAGTGGCACCAGCGGCAAGGTCGCTGAACCCAACCCCCCTCCCACCCCCACCCCTGGAGCAAGTGTCATCATCGAACACGATGGACAGCTAAGATGGAGATGAGAGATGTGTGTGTGTGTGTGTATGTGTGTGTGTGTGATTTTGGTTGGGTGACAGTTGTAGGTTACAGTTTGACAAGAGTTTACAGTGTTACAAAAGCACAATGTTGTGTTTTATTGTGAATGAACAGAAATATAAGTAAACACTTTGCAGGTTTAATGATCTGTATGAACAAAATGAAGGAGTATGTTTTTTATGTTTCCACTGTTCGATCTCGATCGCGCACGCGCACACACACACACACACACACACACACACACACACACACACACACACACACACACACACACACATCCAGCATTGCAAACTTGACATCGCAGCCTGTTCATTATGCGGTCACACCAAAAGCGAATAGAGCGTCAAATTCGCATCTAGTTCGACGCTAGTCCAAAGCGAATAGGACGCGCGTATAACGCAAACGTTAGAAGTGAACGCGCGTTCAGAGCTAAGCCGATGGTACAGATTATGTGTCCCTAAAGAACCCGCGTATCTAACAGTAGTTCCGCATTACATTAATTAATTTGCACGCGAGTTTTATTTGTTTTTATACCGTGTATTCTCTGTGTAAATTCGTGCACCGAACCGTGACGCCCGTACCGTTTCGGTTCAAAACGAATACATGTACCGTTCCACCCCTAGTAGATACTGTATATTTATGCTGCTTTCACTTTAATATCATTTTGATTTAATGATTTCTTTCCCTGCTGTTTCCGTTCACAGCCGTAAATGGAAGCTTTAGCTTAAGTTCTGTCAGGAAGACTCAATCAGCGCGCCATGTATTACCTCATCCCTATCCAATCAGGTGTTAATAGTCACAGTATATAAGATTGGTACTTACACTTGTCTGAGTTCGCAGATGCTGACGCTGCCATTCATTTGTTTGCGATCAGTTGCGTACCGCCATGTCTCAGGTAACTCCAATTGTCTGTGACTATTCTGAATCTGACGACGAATTCGTCCAGCCACCGTCTACTACTGCACGGCGCAGTTCACGTATTCAGCGCCGTGACTCTCTATGGACACTCTCGTCTTCGGACATCATAACTAACTCCCTCGAAGCAGCTGGTATTCCCTTTAACCACGACTTGTCCAGGGAGGATCTTGTTCTCTTGGCCCAAAATACTCTGGGCAATCCTCCTAAACCAACGGATCAATCTTCTCCTACAAGTACTCCGTCAACCCAGCCAAAACAAGCAGGCCGGAAGAGAACAGCGAAATCTTCTTCAACTCCTCCAGCAAAAAGATCCTCGCAGCAAGCCCGGGCCTCTTCTCCTGTTGACACCGCTGATCGCGCAGATCCAAACGATCTCCTCATCCAAGCAGTTCAAAGCCTCTCACAAACTGTCAAAGGATTAGAATCAAAGATGGAGAAGTTTGAAAATACTTTCGGTAATCCTCTCATCAGCCCGAGCCCCGCCATAAACGTTTCAGTCATTCCTCAGGCCGGTCCTTCTTTTGCCGGATCCAGCGATCCATTGAGCGTGCCTTCATCTCACCAGCAAGCCCTTCTTTCAACGAACCAAAATCCATTTCAGGATGTTCCTGCTCCTCTCTCAACTCCAGCTTTTAATCTCGCTACGGCATCACCAGCTCAATCATTCGGTAGGCGATTTGTTTCACCAGCCGCCGCCACTGTGTCTTCCAATGTCAGAACCAATATCATTCAAGGTAAGGACATTAATTTGGCTTCTCTACTACTTCCTTCGCCTGCAGCAGACAGGAAAATGGTTGACTGCGGTGACGTGGCAGTCTTTCTCAAGACATCCGATCCCAGATTGCAACGCAATCTTTCTTTTTCTGAATTTGTTATCGCTTTTAGCATTTTCAGAGACATTCTGTGTCAGACATTTCCCGATAGAAGGGAAGAGCTCGACCTTTATCTAGCTATGATGGCTGACTTTAACCAAAGGTACGGGGGCACCCTCTTCTATGAATACCACAAGTCATTCTCCGCTAAATCTGCATCTTTTATCACGCTGTACAATTCAAAACTAGACTGGTCTGTCACTGACTCCGAACTGCTCATTCGCCATTTCGGCGGTCAAAAAACTCTGGCTTGCTCTATTTGTAGCTCTCACGGACATTCTGCTCCATTTTGCCCTAAAGCTTTCACCAGCGACACGACGAACGCTGTCCGTGGTGCTGAAAAAGTAAGGCCCTTTCATGATGGCCGCAATCGATCAGTCGTTGATTCCAACGGAGTCCCTGTTTGTGTGAACTTTAATGAATCTGTATGCTCATTTCCTAATTGTCGATTTACTCATATTTGTAGCTTCTGCAAGGATCCGCACCCGAAATCCGTCTGCCCACGCCGGTACAGACCAACTCCCCGCGGGAAAGCCCCAAACCGGAAAAAATTCTGATTAACGCACATCCTTCTACTCCTATTAACGTTGCAGTTCTATCACGCTACCTCTCTTCTCACCCCGATTCGACTTTCGTTGATTACCTAATCTCCGGTCTGTCCCAAGGGTTTCGGGTGGGCATCCTTTCCCAACTCACTTCTATTTTTCTAGCAAAAAATTTGCAATCAGCCACAAATGAACCAGACGTGGTCTCCGCCTTGCTAGAGAGAGAAGTTAATAAAGGATATGTTTTGGCCCTTTTTCTTCTCCCCCTTTTTCTCCTTTTCGGATCAATTCTATCGGTGTAGCCACACGCAAATACTCCGGTAAAAAACGCCTCATTTTTGACATGTCTTCACCGCATTCCTCTTACACAGCAAGCGTAAACGAATGTATTCCTCTTCCACCTTTTTCTCTTTACTACGCGTCAGTTGACAATGCCATTCATTTAATTAAGCTAGCCGGTCAGGGTGCTTGGTTAGCAAAAGCTGACATTACAGACGCGTTCAAGACTATGCCAATTCATCCTTCAGACTGGCCACTTTTCGGCGTCAGGTGGAATTCAAAATTTTATTTCGCAGTAAGACTCACTTTCGGGTGTAGAAGCAGCCCTCGCATTTTTAATAATCTCTCAGAGGCTCTGTGTTGGATCTTGTTGAACGTGTGTAAGCTTCCTTTCGTTCTACATCTGCTCGATGACTTTCTGCTTATTGATTTTCCATCTAACCATTCCTCTATTCTAGACATCCTTAAACAGGTCTTCAGTGATGTCGGCGTTCCCCTCTCCGCTGAAAAAACCATGGGCCCTTCTACTTCGCTAGAATTTCTAGGCATTACACTCGACACGATCAACATGCAAGCTTCTCTTCCTCTCGAAAAGCTTCTAAGAATTAGGTCTTTCCTGGAATCTTTCTCTTCTCTACGAGTCGTATCGAAGTGCTGTCTCTGCTCGGGCATTTAAATTTCGCTATGAGCATTATTCCTCAAGGCAGGACTTTCATTTCTCGACTATTAACATTGGCTCACTCTGACCCAAATTTAAGCGATTCGATTTTACTCGACGAAGGCTGTATGTCTGATCTCAAATTTTGGACTCGCTTGCTGAATAACTGGAACGGGATTTCCTTTTTCTATAATGACGCTTTCGAATCATCCGCTGATTTACAATTATTCTCCGACGCTGCCCCTTCTATAGGGTTCGGCGTCTTTTTTCAAGGCCAATGGGTCGCCGAAAAATGGCCAAAAGATTTTCCTAAATCTGATTCTGGCTCAATCTCTTCCGCGCTATATGAGATTTATCCTCTCGCCGTCGCCAGCGTCATCTGGGGTTCGGCATGGACGCGCAAACGCATATTGTTGTTTTGCGATAACGAAGCGACCGTCGCCATCATTAATAAAGGCAGATCTTCTTGCCCTAAGATCATGCCTTTCCTGAGACGCCTAGTATGGCAATCTGTCGTTTTTAATTTCATAATTAAAGCGGCTCATATTCCTGGTCACCTTAACACTATTGCTGATGCGCTATCTCGTTTTCATTTTCAGGCTTTCAGACAGCTCTGCCCTTCAGCCAATACCGATCCAACACCATGCCCTCCCCTAGCAGCCATAATGTTAAATTAGGAGAGTTGCTCAGCTCGGCTAGACGCTTCATCTCACTGGGTGTCGCTCCCTCCACTCTTAAAGCTTACATCTCCGCATGGTCCGCTTTCGTCATGTTTTGCTTTTCCATGCATATTCCGTTATTTCCCATTTTGATTTCGACCGTTTGCTCTTTTTTAGTTTTCAATTTTGAAAACCGCAACCTTAAAATTTCGTCTTTACGTAGGTTGCTCGCTGGTATTCAATTCCATGCTAAATACTTTGATCCTAATTTTCCAAGTCTCTTCTCGGCATATTCCGTCCGATTATTACTCAAAGGCTTAGCTAAATCCTCTACTAAAACACCAGACAAACGCTTGCCAATCACATTGCCTTTATTGCACAGGCTTATTACTTCTCTTCGGAACGGTCTCTTTTCTAACTATTCAAACATTCTGCTCGAGGCTGTTTTTCTTTCAGCTTTCTATGGTTTCATGCGTGCAGGTGAATTCACCTCAGAAACCAAACATTTCGATCCTGCCCGTGGGATTTCTTTTTCCGACCTTCGTTTTTCACCCGATTTCTTCACTCTCTTTCTTAAACACTCTAAGACCGACTCTCAAGGCTCGGGTGTCACAATAACTATTTCAAAGATTAATAACACTTTCTGTCCCTTTCTCTCCATGGTTAAATTTCTCAACATTCGTCCCTCTACTCCCAGTCACGCCTCTTTATTCATTCTTACTAACGGAGCACCTCTCTCCAAAACCTGGTTTAGGACTCATTTAGTTTCTGCCCTCAAAAGCTGCTGTTTACCCCCCTCCCTTTATACCGGTCATTCGTTCCGGATTGGGGCAGCTACCACAGCAGCCGAGCGAGGAGTGTCTACATCAGCTATCAAAATAATGGGAAGATGGTCTTCCTCAGCTTTCGAATCCTACATAAGAACTGATTCAAAAATTATCATTGAAGCCCAGCAAGCTCTCCACTAATAATCCAGGTAAATCCTCTTGCAACTACTGGTGGTGGTGGTACTACGTTATCTACTTGAGCGCAGTTCAAATTGCATTATCTGATAAAGCCCCTCTGTACTCGTCTCTGTGTTTGTGTCTTGTCCCGCGGTGTCTCCGCTCGTCTTCTGTCTTCACGTGATCCTCCTCGGCCACTAGTTTAGCCGTGGTCCGTGCAGGCTATCATAGCTTTGTTCTTACGGTCCATCGCGGCCTGGTCCGTCTGGTCTAGTGGCCTTGTTTCGTGAATATTGTCTTTCATGTGGCATTAGCGGTCGGTGTGGCTCCTAAGCGGTCTCGTCTCTGTGGTCTCCCATGGCCGTGTGGCCTATCGTGGCCTTGTCCTCTAAGGTCCATCGTGGCCTCGTGACCTCTAGGGGTCTTGGTTTTATGTGGCGCTATGGCCGTGTCTATGATTAGCTCGTTATGTGTGGCATATTGAAGCCTGTCCTACATGTGGCCATCCGTGGTCTGTGGTCCATTGCGACCTTCTGTGTGGCTTAGCAGCTGTGTCTTATAGGTTTGTCTTCATGTGGCATTAGCGGCCGGTGTGGCTCCTAAGCGGTCTCGTCTCTGTGGTCTCCCATGGCCGTGTGGCCTACCGTGGCCTTGTCCTCTAAGGTCCATCGTGGCCTAGTGACCTCTAGGGGTCTTGGTTTTATGTGGCTCTATGGCCGTGTCTATGATTAGCTCGTTATGTGTGGCATATTGAAGCCTGTCCCACACGTGGCCATCCGTGGTCCGTGGTCCATCGCGACCTTCTGTCTGGCTTAGCAGCTCTGTATTATAGGTTTGTCTTTATGTGGCATTAGCGGCCGGTGTGGCTCCTAAGCGGTCTCGTCTCTGTGGTCTTTCATGGCCGTATGGCCTACCATGGCCTTTTTCTTTATGTGGTCTATCACGGCCTGTGGTCAAGCTGACCTTGTGTTTATGTGGTCCATCGTGGCCTGTGGTCAAGCTGACCTTGTGTTTATGTGGTCTATCATGGCCTGTGGTCAAGCTGACCTTGTGTTTATGTGGTCCATCGTGGCCTGTGGTCAAGCTGACCTTGTGTTTATGTGGTCTATCATGGCCTGTGGTCAAGCTGACCTTGTGTTTATGTGGTCTATCATGGCCTGCGGTCAAGCTGACCTCGCGTTTATGTGGTCCATCGTGGCCTGTGGTCAAGCTGACCTTGTGTTTATGTGGTCTATCATGGCCTGTGGTCAAGCTGACCTTGTGTTTATGTGGTCTATCATGGCCTGCGGTCAAGCTGACCTCGCGTTTATGTGGTCCATCGTGGCCTGTGGTCAAGCTGACCTTGTGTTTATGTGGTCCATCATGGCCTGTGGTCAAGCTGACCTTGTGTTTATGTGGTCTATCATGGCCTGCGGTCAAGCTGACCTCGCGTTTATGTGGTCCATCGTGGCCTGTGGTCAAGCTGACCTTGTGTTTATGTGGTCTATCATGGCCTGTGGTCAAGCTGACCTTGTGTTTATGTGGTCCATCGCGGCCTGTGGTCAAGCTGACCTTGTGTTTATGTGGCCTATCATGGCTGTGGTCAGGCTGACCTCGTGTTATGTGGCCTAGCATGGCTGTGGTCAAGCTGACCTCGTGTTATGTGGCCTAGCATGACGGTCCATTGGGCCCGGTTCTATATAAATATATAAATAAATAATTTTGTAAATAAATATTGTTCATCTTATCTGTATTCTCCTTTCTCGTTTCAGGAACCGCAGGACCCACGACTGGTGGGTATATTTATTTACAGTCTTTGGGGGTGGGCTCCGTCCTTGTGGAATTATTCTTCCACTTCTCTTTGGGGGTCGGCTGCGCCCCCGCCTTCATCTCAGGCGGGACATGCAGATTCGGCTAACCTCGCTTTGCTCGCTAAGGACGGGGCCTACGCCAAAGAACTCATAAATTTATGCTTGCTGAGCTGTCAATAAATGTATATAGCCATTCAATTTATCTCCCGAGTCTTTCTGGTAGAAATGGAAGCTTTAGCTTAAGTTCTGTCAGGAAGACTCAATCAGCGCGCCA
This sequence comes from Rhinichthys klamathensis goyatoka, assembly GCF_029890125.1. Taxonomy (NCBI): domain Eukaryota; kingdom Metazoa; phylum Chordata; class Actinopteri; order Cypriniformes; family Leuciscidae; genus Rhinichthys; species Rhinichthys klamathensis. The sequence continues at coordinate 89,423 of NW_026606863.1, forward strand.
TGTATTACCTCATCCCTATCCAATCAGGTGTTAATAGTCACAGTATATAAGATTGGTACTTACACTTGTCTGAGTTCGCAGATGCTGACGCTGCCATTCACCTCCATCCTCCCCAACCACCAGCAAGACGGTACCTTCCCCTCCATCCTCCCCATCACCACCACCAGGATGGTCCCTTCCTTACCTCCAGGGGGTCGGCTGCGCCCCCGCCTTCATCTCAGGCGGGACATGCAGATTCGGCTAACCTCGCTTTGCTCGCTAAGGACGGGGCCTACGCCAAAGAACTCATAAATTTATGCTTGCTGAGCTGTCAATAAATGTATATAGCCATTCAATTTATCTCCCGAGTCTTTCTGGTAGAACTGACTGTGTTTAGGTGAACTGTGTGTTTTTGACATAATCGTATGTGTATTTGACAGTTTAAACGCAATAAGACTTGAAAGAGAACTTCATTTGACATCCAGCTTTCTGTGTGTGTGCTTCGGGTGTGTGTACGATTACAAAAACATATATCAGAAGTTTAGACTGATATGGCTTTAAAACACACGTAGATAATAAACTTTCATGATGATGAAGAACTGCAATGTCCCGTCATAGAGATGATAATAAAAACCAAACAGATGTTTTAGTTTTTGGCAGAGTATCCGAGGCACGAGCTGTACAGGCTCCGCCCGCTTCTGGAAAGGGGGTGGAGCTGCAGCTCATTTACATTTAAAGATACAGTACATGCTCGAAAACATCAAATTTTTCCTTCCACTCAAAAATGAGTATTTGCAACATGGTATAATAACTGATCTGAGGGGTGTTTTAAGCTGAAACTTCACACACATTCTGGGGACACCTGATACTTAAATCACATCTTGTAAAAAAGGGGCAACATCTGACCCATTACATTTCCCTTATTGAAAAGATGTATTAAAATTGATGAACTAAAATGTTCTCCCTGAAATGTCTAAGATCCACTACAGGTGAAACTCGAAAAATTTGAATATCGTGCAAAAGTTCAGTAATTTAACTTAAAAGGTGAAACTAATATATTATATAGACTCATTACATGCAAAGTGAGATATTTCAAGCCTTTATTTGTTATAATTTTGATGATTATGGCTTACAGCTTATGAAAACGCCAAAGTCAAAATTAGAATATTGTAAAAAGGTTTTCATAAGCTGTAATCCATAATCATCAAAATTATAACAAAAAAGGCTTGAAATATCTCACTTTGCATGTAATGAGTCTATGTAAGGAATTAGTTTCACCTTTTAAGTTGAATTACTGAAATAAATGAACTTTTGCACCATATTCAAATTTTTTGAGTTTCACCTGTATATTGCCAAAAGTATACACCAAATATAAATCTTTGGAAAAAAAGAAGTGTTAAAAGAATGTGTTTAAGAATTATGATATGATATTAAATTATTGATGAAACTATAGGCTATTATTACATACTTTCCTGGTATGATGCCTACTGGAATATGACGTTTAAACTATACGGTGGAACATATTCCTGTGAGACTCTCCTGATGGGCCAAACATATTTAGCTTTTCTTTTCCTCCCTCACATCTCATGACATCTTCGCATGTCGTCAGCGAAGTTGATTGTTCCCCCGCTTTAATTGAATGTTATCTTCTCTTCTCTGTGCTATTTCTGCTCAGGCCGTTTGTTCGGAAACAGCTGGCCGGCAAATTGCCATGTGAAAGAATGTGACGGGGGTGGATGAGCCTCTCGCTGAGGAGAAGTCTTAATCACTGTCCTCAACAGCCTTTCATGTAATGTGACAATTAAGATCTCCTCCGGAGTCGAGCTGAAGCCGAAACTCCCTCGCAAGCAGCCGGAGGAAGTGTGTTAACTTCAGCGAGTTCTTCTCAAAGGTTTGGGACTTCATGTATTAACCACTGAACTGAAGAGATACTAATGGCTCATTTTGCTCTCGGGAGGGAACAGGACTCTAATCATGGCTCTCTCTCTCATCATCTTTGAGCTATAAATAACTTTATGCTTCCTCGAGAGATAGATGAGAAGATAAAGTGTGATCTTGTGGCCTCAGACTGAGTAATTTGTTCTTAATTACAGATGCTTCGTCACAATGTCCATCGTCTGTGTGCAACCTGCAGACCTCAACCAGGAAAGAAGGAATAAATCACGGTTATTAAAGTACACTAAAACTATAACCATAACAAGAAAAACACATTTTTGTTAATTGACATAAAAACCAGATGGTTGACTTGATGCACTAAAATCAATTTAATTAAAATAAATAGGCTAGTATTTCTAAAAACTACTGTATATAAACATATTTTTTATTTTATATAGCTAGTCAATAATAAACATTACTGAAAATATACCAAAAAATACAAAAATTACAACAAATTATCTCTCTCTCTCTCTCTCTCTCTCTCTCTCTCCTCTCTCTCTCTCTCTCTATATATATATATATATATATATATATATATATATATATAAACTAACTTGATGCACTAAAATAAATTAAATAAAAATAAATAGGCTAACATTTCTAAAAACTACTGCATTTAAACATATTTTTTATTTTATATAGTCAATAATAAATATTACGGAAAATATACAAAACAATACAAAAATTAAAACAAATTATATATATATATATATATATATATATATAAACTAACTTGATGCACTAAAATAAATTAAATAAAAATAAATAGGCTAAAATTTCTAAAAACTACTGTATCTAAACATATTTTTTATTTTATATAGTCAATAATAAACATTACGAAAAATATACAAAACAATACAAAAATTAAAACAAATTATATATATATATATATATATATATATATATATATATATATATATATATATATATATATATATATATATATATATATAAACTAACTTGATGCACTAAAATAAATTAAATAAAAATAAATAGGCTAAAATTTCTAAAAACTACTATATATAAAAATATTTTTTATTTTATATAGTCAATAATAAACATTACGAAAAATATACAAAACAATACAAAAATTAAAACAAATGATATATATATATATATATATATATATATATATATATATAACTAACTTGATGCACTAAAATAAATTAAATAAAAATAAATAGGCTAACATTTCTAAAAACTACTGTATATAAACATATTTTTTATTTTATATAGCTAGTCAATAATAAACATTACTGAAAATATACCAAAAAATAAAAAAATTACAACAAATTCTCTCTCTCTCTCTCTCTCTCTCTCTCTCTCTCTCTCTCTCTCTCTCTCTCTCTCTCTCTCTCTCTCTCTATATATATATATATATATATATATATATATATATATAAACTAACTTGATGCACTAAAATAAATTAAATAAAAATAAATAGGCTAACATTTCTAAAAACTACTGCATTTAAACATATTTTTTATTTTATATAGTCAATAATAAATATTACGGAAAATATACAAAACAATACAAAAATTAAAACAAATTATATATATATATATATATATATATATATATATATATATATATATAAACTAACTTGATGCACTAAAATAAATTAAATAAAAATAAATAGGCTAACATTTCTAAAAACTACTGTATATAAACATATTTTTTATTTTATATAGTCAATAATAAACATTACGGAAAATATACAAAAAAATACAAAAATTACAACAAATTCTAAAAAAAAAACGATTAAAGTAACTCAATGATACTAAAATATCACTATAAATAAATAAATACACAATTAAATTGTAATAAAAACTATTATTATAAATACCCAGCAAATTCTTTTACCACAAAAAAAAAAATCATTTTAGGAAGAAAAAGGTACTCTGCACCACCATGTTTCTGGACATGCACCACATTAATGCGTGTTTTAATTGATGCCATGTTTCTTAGGTAAATACTATAGTAACACCATGGTATTTCTTTGGACATGTAATGGTAATGCCATGTTTTGTTATTTTGTACATGAACCAAGCAACACATGTTTTTTTTTGTTTTTTTTACATGTCCCATGCTGTACCTCTCTGAATACCGTATACCTACTATAGTAAAAGTCTAAAAACATGGTAGTCCCGTGATATTCTTCAGCGGTACATGACTATGGTAAGCAATCAGTATGGTACTGTATATAGGCTATTCAAGCATGGTACAGTGCTAGTAAATATGCCCTCAAATTTGAAAATCTCAACCAGAAAAGAGAAATGTCTCTCAAAAATCTACGAATTCCTCCAGTATCATGTTGCTCAGCATTCATATGTGATCCGAACATCTTACTGTATAATAAGACATTTCTGCACTGGCCTTACAGAGCATATATACGGTACACTCATTTAATGCACATTCACACTCAACATTATACGCTCACACAGGTACATGCACACGCTGCTGAGACTTGTTTGCAGGTTTTGAATAATTCATAGTTCTTGTTTTTGATGAATAGTGCATCACAGCATATGGAGTTCCTCTGGTCATAGTCAAGGTTCTGCAGCAGAATTACAAACAAGGCTCATGGGACGGAGCAGAGGCCGGAGAGATATCCTTCCTTATTTACGCCATGGAATAGGTCGAAAAATGAACAGGTAATTTATTAAAAAGGACGTTTTATCTCACAATTCAGACTTCAGCGAAATTCGCCCCGGTGTGAACAGGCCTTTACACTTTTTTCCCCACAATTCTAAGAAAAAAATCCAGAGCTGTGAGATATAAATTTAAGAAGAAACGTCTGAATTGTGATATGTCAGAAAGTCAGAACATTTTCTTTATGTAGTGGCAGAAACGAAACATAAAAATAAAAAAACATAATTGTGAGATGTAAACTCGGAATTCAGAGGGAAAAGCCAGAATTTGGCAGATGTGAACTCAGAATTATGAGGAAAAAGTCTGAATTTGGCAGATGTGAACTCAGAATTATGAGGAAAAAGTCTGAATTTGGCAGATGTGAACTCAGAATTATGAGGAAAAAGTCTGAATTTGGCAGATGTGAACTCAGAATTATGAGGAAAAAGTCTGAATTTGGCAGATGTAAACTCAGAATTATGAGGAAAAAGTCTGAATTTGGCAGATGTGAACTCAGAATTATGAGGAAAAAGTCTGAATTTGGCAGATGTAAACTCAGAATTATGAGGGAAAAGTCTGAATTGTGAGAACCTAACTCGTAATTTTAAGAAAAGATGTCTGAATTGTGAGACAAAAAGTGGCAATTGCTTCTATCTTATGATGCCGAGCTTCAACAAGGAAACGCCCCGCCATGAATCCTTCAATGTGAGTGTTCGCGGAGTCGAGACGCCCTCTTTAACAGCGGAGAGAAAGCGCTTCTTGGCTTCGAGAGCTTCACAAGAGCTGAGTTTGTCCTGCACAGCTGAAGCTTCTCGAGGAGCGGGACACCAGGGAGGGACGAGGGCCATGAGATGCAGAGCTGCAGATTTAGCTCGGGATATGTAGGGATTTGTGAAGGTCTGTGTCACGTCGAAAACAAACTTCGAGCCGCAATCGCAGGCAGGACTGCCAGTTCACCCAAAGATGAAAATTAGCCCATGATTTACTCGCCCTCAAGTCATCCTAAGTGTATATGACTTTCTTCCTTCAGACGAATACAGGTGGAGTTAGGCTAATGTCCTGGCTCTTCCAAGCTTTATAATGGCAGTGAATGGCTGTTATTATAGTGCATCTATCATTATCATGCAGATGCACTTTAATGATGGATAGATGCACTTTTATAATGGATAAATGCACTTTTATGATGGATAGATGCACTTTTATGATGGATAGATGCACGTTAATGATGGATAGATGCACTTTTATGATGGATAGATGCACTTTTATGATGGATAGATGCACTTTTATGATGGATAGATGCACTTTTATGATGGATAGATGCACTCTTATGATGGATAGATGCACTCTTATGATGGATAGATGCACTTTTATGATGGATAGATGCACTTGTATGATGGATAGATGCACTTTTATGATGGATGGATGCACTTTTATGATGGATAGATGCACTTTTATGATGGATAGATGCACTTTATGATGGATAGATGCACTTTTATGATGGATGGATGCACTCTTATGATGGATAGATGCACTTTTATGATGGATAGATGCACTTTTATGATGGCTAGATGCACTTGTATGATGGATAGATGCACTTTTATGATGGATGGATGCACTTTTATGATGGCTAGATGCACTTGTATGATGGATAGATGCACTTTTATGATGGATGGATGCACTTTTATGATGATAGATGCACTTTTATGATGGATAGATGCACTTTATGATGGATAGATGCACTTTTATGATGGATGGATGCACTTTTATGATGGATAGATCCACTTTTATGATGGATGGATGCACTTTTATGATGGATAGATCCACTTTTATGATGGATAGATGCACTTTAATGATGGATAGATGCACTTTTATGATGGATAGATGCACTTTTATGATGGATAGATGCACTCTTATGATGGACAGATGCACTTTTATGATGGATAGATGCACTTTTATGATGGATAGATGCACTTTTATGATGGATAGATGCACTTTTATGATGGATAGATGCACTCTTATGATGGATAGATGCACTCTTATGATGGATAGATGCACTTTTATGATGGATAGATGCACTCTTATGATGGATAGATGCACTCTTATGATGGATAGATGCACTTTTATGATGGATAGATGCACTTTTATGATGGATAGATGCACTTTAATGATGGATAGATGCACTTTTATGATGGATAGATGCACTTTTATGATGGATAGATGCACTCTTATGATGGACAGATGCACTTTTATGATGGATAGATGCACTTTTATGATGGATAGATGCACTTTTATGATGGATAGATGCACTTTTATGATGGATAGATGCACTCTTATGATGGATAGATGCACTTTTATGATGGATAGATGCACTTTAATGATGGATAGATGCACTCTTATGATGGATAGATGCACTCTTATGATGGATAGATGCACTTTTATGATGGATAGATGCACTTTTATGATGGATAGATGCACTTTAATGATGGATAGATGCACTTTTATGGACTTCAAAACTGAAATGGCCATTCACTGTCAATAGAGGGTGTGCGCATGACGTCACCGTCGGCCGGAGTGAATGCGGTCACGCCCACAAGTGGCAAAGAGACTGAGCGGCAGCATTTGTTTTCAGCGTGAATGCAGTGAAAAACGCACAAAACACATCTAAAACGGGAAAGAGCTTTGCAATTGACTGTACAACTAGATTTGACCAGAAATAATTGGATGTTTTTAAATAAACACTGACAAAAAACTATACAAGTTTTAGGGCTGGACGATATGATGATATACAGTATAACATTAATGTAAGTGATCACTCAGATTTAGACCTATCTATATTGTATTTATAAAACGTTTACAGGCAAATTTTCTTAATTTATTTTTCCGGCGTGGAAATCAGGCTCATATAAATGTCAGGAAACACGATTCCTGGCTGCATGTCAATATCCATGGATCACTGGATCTTTGATAAGTTGTAAGGAACACTATATCGAGTCCAACTTTTAGTTTAAACTGATAATAGTTTGTTTTACTCGTTTTTTCGCAGTTTCCCCTATTAACAGCCACGCAGCAGCTCTTCTGCCACTCAGTCCGGCTGAGGCGGGCGTGTTCCGGCGGGAAAGTGACGTTAATGCATTCCCTCTATATAAAGCTTGGAAGAGATAGGACATTTTTTAATAACTCTGATTGTATTCGTCTAAAAGAAGAAAGTCATATACACCTATGACTTGAAGGTGAGTAAATAATGGGCTAATTTTCATTTTTGGGTGAACTATCCCTTTAACTAGCTGAAGCGGCTGGAGTGGGCGGGTTAGTCAGGCGTGTGGGTTGAGACAGGTGTTGTAATAGTAACACGGGTCTCAGCAGACGTGTGTGTTTTCATCTATAAGTGTTGTCTAATGACTCATTTCTTTAGCGCTAATTGGCCACGTTTCAAAAGAAACGTTTCGTGCACCAGAAATATTCCTCTAGCTTTTTGATGTTAATCGTCTTGCTTAACAGAAAGAATACCATACTTGCAATGCATGCTTTTTATTCACTAAGAGAATTTTGATGTAAAAAAAAAACGCACAATTATTTAGAGCTGTTGCATGTTGTTTTTTAATCTAATTCAGTCCAAGCCAACATGAAATAGCATTTGCAACACATTGTATATCTGTAATGTAATGCACTTCTGAGTGAACCAGGATATTCAATGAGGAAAAGAATAGGTCAGGACTTGATTTTATTCATCGGGAGCTGATTGGGTTGTAAAAAAGTAGCGGTTACACACCAGCATGAAGGTCTAGAGAGTTTTCTGTGGCGGTTGTACATTTAGTATGTGACTTGCATCCTAAGCCAATCACCTGACCTGTAAATGCCATGTGACTGATCAGGAAAAACACAAATTAACAGTTTCATGCTGTTAAAAGCCCTGATTTCAAATTATGTGACTTGGAAAAAAATCATTTTGTCAAAACACATGGCTACTTTTAAGTGGCTGCCAATGAAGAAAGTTGTTATTTTCCCACAAAATCATGTAGTTGTGACATCTGCCAGCAGCAGGACTTGCTGAATAAGAGGAAAGTCGTTTTGTACATTCAAAAAGAAAGTCCATAAATTCCTCTAGGATAACGTGCACTCATGAATCCCGGTAAGATTAGGAAGTGCATAGCCTTGCATTTTGATAAAATGTCTTTTTTCAACTGGTTAGACGTTAGAGAGTAAATAATTGGACATTGATTGGTTATTCAAGTGCCTGTGAGAAGCCAAGTTTAAATGTGTGCCTAATAGTCATAAATAGCATGCTTCCCTGACCGTAGTGTGTTGAAAACAGTCAAAGACTCCCATATGATCTACTTATTAGGTGGATATTTAAAGTGCATGCTCTTAAGGCTAATATTTTCCACAGTCCCTTAAATTTTCCTTTACAGGTGAACTGTGCCTTTAAGACTGTGAGTTATTGAATGGACGTGAGACTGATGCACAGACAGTTAATTATTATTCTATAAAGTTTAGCTGCCTGTTTTCTTGGCTGTAAATTAAATTGCATGAGTTTCACGCTGACCATGTTTAATGAATGAAGCATTATTCCAAGCAAAAATAATTAATATTTAATCTTTATAACTATTTGCCATCTGTTCAGATCAATGCAGATGCCTTTAATTGCAAGTCATGTGGAGCTTTTCATGCAAAATACTTGCTCTGCAATGAAGTCTTTTTAGCAGCGTCTAATGAAAGAGTAATAATGTCTCGACGTGAACGCTTGTGAACGCTCACCTGTGTGTCTTCGGCCGCTTCAATGTTCCTGTAATACCCTTCCTGATATTTTCCAACTCTCCTTGTGTAATGGAGAGAGATGATCCGATTTGCCATCCGTGATCTATCAGCGTTTCCATCTGTGTTGGCCATGCGTTTTAGCCCACATTTACATTAATAACTCTCTCCCAGAAAGACAGAATTACTTTGGGGCTTTTTAACGACGCCAGACAGAAATTCGATTAAGATTAATTCGAGCCGAGCAAGCAATTTTGGGGGAGGTTAGAAGCAATTTCTCCGCACATCATTGGCTACACAATGCCTCTAATGCTGTGAACGTAAAAGCCTCTGTATTACCGATGCTCCATCTACCATTTCCATCTGCACACCTCCGTTATTCTCCCAAGAAAAGCCCATTACCACCCCTCCTAAAGTCCTCAAACTTTGATGCGCATCCCGCAATTAAAGACCTGCATTGCATTATTGGAAAAGGAACGAGCCTTTTGGGTCCTTCACTGAAATCAGAGGGAAGAGATAAGAGAACGGCTGTGTTCACAATTGCATATTCTTATGAATTCTGTTTATCATATGTCAATTTTCTGTATGTAATGCAATACATTACAATAAACTCAAGTTTCTAGATTCATTATTCAATCACTAATTAAATGCGAAGTGAGTCATTTTCTTCAGTTAAAATATGCAGATAACGGTTTAATATGCAGAGAAAAATAAAAGAAACAGCTGTTATTTTTCCATTTGCATTCAAATAAATATTTCACCTTTAAGACATTTTTACACAAACTGTGATTAAAAATGCACTGTTTGTCAATGCATATGTGTTACGTGTTAAATCAAAGTTTGGTATAACAGCTTTTTCAATGTTTTTGAAAGACGTCTCTTCCGGATCAAAATGACAAAAAACACAGTCAAAATTGTGAAATATTGTTAGAATGTAAATCAGCTGTTTTCTATGTGAATATATAGTAAAGTGTAATTTATTCCTGTGAATTTTCAGCATCATTACTCCAGTCTTCAGAGTCACATGATCCTTCAGAAATCACTCTAATATGAGGATCTGATGCTCAAGAAACATTTATGATTATTATCAGTGTTAAAAACACTTAATATTTCTGTGGAAACCGTAATGCATTTATTTTGCCGGATTCTTTGTAAGTTCAAAAGAACAGCATTTATCTTTTGTAGCATTATAAATGTCTTTACCCGTAACTTTTGATCAATGTAATGCACTATTATACGGGAAGATGTATAGTCATTTTTTATTTGTGAAATGATAGTGCAGTCAAACAGCAGGTCGCAACACTGTTTCTTTCACTTTCCAGAGATTTTCATTAAAGGTCATCCCTGACCGCGAGAGATACATCGTCTTTGCTTAATACAGATCACCTGCCTCCGATGGATGATTTATCACGCCGGAGAGATATGAGCAACGGTTCGAGTTCTGCCTCGACGGGCCGCATTATGATGCCGTTTAAAGCAGATTCCTCGGGCTAGACGGACTATCTGCCATCCAATCCTTCTTCTTCCATCAGACCCCTGCAGAAATCAAAGCCGGTTCTCAGACGGCATGGGACGGGTGTAAGAAGCGCTCAATATGAGCTGACCCCTGACGGTAATGGCTCTCGCCGGGTGTTGCACAGTCATTTGTCTGGCAGCGAGGTGACATGGAGAGCAAATGTTTGTCTTGGGTCTGTGTTTACACTGTTTACTTCAGCTTATGAGAAACCGGAAGACTAATCTTTCCCATCTCTCTCTCTCTCTCTTTTGTCCTGTGTCTTACATTCCCACTGGCAAGGTGTCGAGACCTATTATCCTAAATGAGAAATAGCCCATCGCATCATGATACAATAGGGTAATTTATAACTCTATTTTTATGTAGACACTTTAATCGGCCAATTAAACAAGAGATAGTTCATCCGAGAATTACCATTCTGTCTTTTACTCACCTTCATTTTCTGTTTAACAGAAAAGATGTTTAGCAGAAGATCCTGTTTTCTATATAGTCATATTTATAGGCTTTCTGAAAACACACAGCTTTGTGAAAGATAAAAACTCAAATTAAATGTTGAAATCTCATTTGCACTTACACTACCGTTCAAAACGCTTTTGAAATAGATCTATACTTTATTCCCCAAGGACACGTTAAATTGATCGAAAGTGACAGTAAAACATTTATAATGTTACAAAAGATTCTATTTCGAATAAATGGTCATGATTCCTGTCTGTGTTCCCCTGTTCTTGTCCATGTTTGGTAGTTCCCCGTCATGTTTAATGTCTATTTGTTTACACAAAGATATTTCCCTGCGGTTTGGCCTCTCATTTACACGAAAACCCCGTTTTTATCACAGAAAACGATTATTTCTAAAAACTCCGGCCAAAGTGTAGATTTCTGATAACGCCGGTTATGTGTGGCCGTGTCGACTGGGAGAAACGGGGTTTTAGGTGCTCAAACGTCACATTATGCGCCAGAAAATGCTTAACGTCATGTGAGCGCCCAGTTTGGCAGAGTTATGATGGCGCTCGACCAGTGGCGTAACTATCGGTTAGCAGGGTACGCGGTTGCTTACGGGCCCGGACCAATCAGGGGCCCGCGTGACTGGAAGATATTGATTGACAGCCGGGGCCCCCTATCACATTTTACTACTTTTAGTCTGATCGCATTTTACTTTATCTCGAAATTATTTGAATAAATAATGACTTAAACATATTTTACTGACCATTAAATACATGTTTGAAACGAACAATGATGGATTTTTTTGGTGTAATTTGTTTCGAATTGAGAATTGGGAATCCCCGGGTGAACATGCGTATTGCGTCACTCAATTTGCCATACTGTCAATTGCCTGTGCGCACCATCTGGATCTTAAGGATTTAATTGACAACTTTTCACAGAGGAAAGCACGGAAAATGCCGCTGTAATGCAAGTGAGCATCTTTGGGTGTATTCACACCTGCCTTGTTTGGTTCGATTGAATCGAACTCTAGTTCGTTTCCCCCCTTGGTGCGGACCTTTTGGCCAGGTGTGAATACAGCAATCGAACTCGGGTGCGGACCAAACAACCGAACCGAGACCCAGCTGAAGAGGTGGTCTCGGTACGCTTCCAAGCGAACTCTGGTACGGTTCGTTTACGGTGTGAACATGAACCGACCCAATTGCAAGAAAGCACTGCGCCTTTGAGTTAACAGGCTTCCGTAGTCGGAGATTTTGGCATAATGGTTTGTGTTATTGTTGTTCAAGTGCGAAAGAGAATTCCATTCCGGCGCGCTGTCTGGCCACACGATACTGTTGCGCGTCTTTCTGCGCGTCGTGTGTGTGCGTCATTGGAATGGAATGAATGAATGAGTGTGCGTCTTCTCAAAATCTGAATTACAACATCGTATAGATGACATTGTATCATATGATACTCATTAGTTTCTTCATATTGCGTTTGTACAGCAAGAGTGAGTAGCAGTGAGTAATGTGTTATGGTGTGCCGTCAGTCACCAGTGTTTTTTATTTTGTTGTGGTGCGCGTAGGCTACTCCTGATTTTGTCAGTCATCTCATCTCTTATATGTGTCATCACGTGCAGTAGTAGGGGGGCCCGCCTTGATAATCCCGCATAAGGGCCCGGTGTTGGCTTGTTACGCCACTGCGCTCGACGGCGAATTTATCATAGACAGTAAAAGAAAGGGTATTTATGCGGGTTGATGTAAATGACAACTTTTTTGAAAACGATGTTGTGTGCACGATGTTATTATTGAATGGGGGGGGATATTCGTTTCTCTAAATACCCGGCTATGTGTAAATGTGGCCTTACTCCCAGGTGTTTCCATTACCCACGCGTCTTGTCTTCTTGTTAAGCTAGTCTGCCTCTTTAACCCGGTGCTCTTCGGTCATTTCTGACCGGAAAAAAATCTGTTTTAAATTTTTAAAAATCACAGCTTCATCGGAATGTTACGAAACTTGGTGACTTTTATGGCATTGGGTATGTGAACACACAAAAAAATTGAGGTCATGATCCGAGCAGGCTAAGTGGTCGTAAAAAAAATAGTCACACTTGTGCTCTTCGGTCAAAAATGACCGACCATAGGAAATGAATGGGAAATTGACAAAAACACAAAAACTTTGAGAATTTTTGTGTGTACAATCTACAAATCGGCCACGATGCAGAAAAAAAGTGCTCAGCATTGAAGGGGTGACACTCTAAAACATGAAGAGTGCAAAACAGACATACCCACCCACCCACACACACACACTTTTATACACAAAAACACCAATAAATTGTGATTCAAGAAATCTGTTTTGAATATTTAAAAATCACAGCTTCATCAGAAAATGACGAAACTTGGTGGCTTTTATGGCAATAGGTATGTGAACACACACAAAAAAATTGAGGTCATGATTCGATCAGTTTCTGAGAATTTTTGTTTGTACAATCTACAAATTGGCCACGATGCAGAAAAAAAGTGCTCAACAATAAAGGGGTGACACTCTAAAACACCAAGAGTGCAAGACAGACACACTCACACACACACACATATTCTTATAAATTAGGGGGAAAAAAATTGTATTGTTTTCAATGGCAAAAATGGACCATAAATATTGCATAAATATTAATAAGTAACATCAAATTGTCTCAAAATACAAAATTAAAAAGAAAAAATATTATTGAACAAAAATAAATTGCATTGGTTTTACTGGGATGGAGGAAGTTTCATTTTTAGGTGTTTTTTTTAGGAAGATAACAAGTGTGACTCCGAAACGAGGGTTAACCCTGTGTCTAGTGTCAGTGTTTGTGGGTCTACAGTATGTCTGAATCTGTGAAGGTTTGAGTTTATTTAATAAAGTATGTTGCATACTTTTCAACCTCAGCGTTACATAAATGCTGTTCTTTTGAACTTTCTATTAATCAAAGAATCCTGAAAAATAAAATATATTACGGTTTCCACAAAAATTTGACTGTTTTCAACATTGATAATAATCATAAATGTTTCTTGAGCATCAGATCCTCATATTAGAGTGATTTCTGAAGGATCGTGTGACACTGAAGACTGGAGTAATGATGCTGAAAATTCAGCTTTGATCACAGGAATACTTTACACTTTACTGTAAAATCACATAGAAAACGGCTGAGTTACATTGTAATAATTTACCATTTTTACTGTATTTACCATACTTTTAATCAAATTAATGTAGAATTACCGACCCCAAACTTTTGAATGCTATAGTGTATTTTGCATGTTGATCATTTGACAGTTTAGTCCTCATTCCCTTTCATTATGGAAACAGTGTCTGTGAAATCGTGAGATAGTTCATTAACACTCACAATCCTGTTCAACAAGGTGTTTCCCGTGTTGGTGTATCGCTGCACGGTGAATATTTGATCTGAACTGAACAAAAGCATATTTTAATCCTAAAATATGGAAACATTCTCCTGCCATATTCACTTTAAACCCCTCTAGTATCTCTCTCGACAATTATAATAAACCCAGATGGAAATTCCCCATAATATGAAAAACTGGCCTGAGAGTTTGATTGACACATCAGTTCTTCAGTCACGTGACATCGGTGATCCTTCAATCATCATCATAATATCATAATATGATGATTTGCTCAAGAAACATTTCTGATTATCAACGTTGAGAGCAGGACACCGTGATACATGTTATTTTTCAGGATTCTTTCGTGAAGAGAAAGTCCAAAAGAGCAGCGTTTATTTGAAACAGAATCTTGTATAACATTATAAATGTCACTTTCGATCAATTTAATGCATGCTTGATTAATAAAAGTATAATTGTCTTTCTTTACAGACCTCAACACTTTGAACAGAATTTAGTAAATTCACCCTTTATTTTGGATTTTAAATTGCAAACGTTCTTTATATAAAGCTGTTTTATTAACGACTCGTTGTGCTTTGATTGGCAGATGCTTTTATTCTAAGCGACTCTTAGTGCATTTAAGATATCCATGCATCACGACTACAGCCACATCATTTCACAAAACCACAAGGCAAAGAAAATCATCAGACATTATTGAGTTCAAATTAGCACAGTGATGAGAACCTGAAGGAAAATGATTAAACAATTTGGCATCATATCTCTCTGTTCACTTGGCTAATCAAGTGTGAAAGCCGCTCGCAGCTCTGGCCTTGTGACCTTGAAGCGAAATCTCTGAAATCACTCCATATCTGGCTGGAGAAAGAGTGTTTCACGTGTGGAGAATGAGAAAGTGTGTGTTTAATAGCAGCCCTGCCGCCGAGAGCGAGGACTCGCTTCAATATCCGTTTCTGTTGACGCTCTAGTGCTGCTCATATCTCACTGTGACAATTTATCAACAAACATCCATATTCTCTGGCGCGGGGCTGGACTTTTTCAGTTAAGAGTCGAGCGGAGAGAATCCGTATGGAGTCGAGGCTCCCAATGCAAGCAATTAGGAGAGACCAGAGCTACTAAAGAGCTTTCTCAAAGACTCGCTCCAGCGACCAGGAGCCAACGCCACGGAGAACCAAAGAGACGCTGAGAAAACTTCTCAAAAGCATATCTAGAGGGACTTACGAACATCATTTTTCATTTCATTATGGCAGCGGTTTGATCAATAGCCTCACGCGTGTGATCCCGGCGTAATAACACCGTCAGATTCTCATTCTGTTTGGCTTTAAGGTTGTTAGTTGAGAAAGGTTACGCTGATTAATATCTTTTTCTCTTATCTGTGGATGAATTCTCAATAATGGTATTCGCTTTACGTCATCGTTGAAGTCTTGCAAGCAGAAAAGTGGCCGGTTTTGAATTATTCGTGAGCGATCGACGAGGTGGCGACGCGTTTAGACCATAGACTGTAAAAAACAATGAGTAAAATTTACTTAATTTTTTAAGGCAAGTTTTTGCACTGATATTTTTTGAGTAAACTTCACACATAGAATTAAGTAAACTATACTTAAGTGAAAGTAACATAAGAAATTAAGTAATATTTATTTAGATAATTAAAAGGTTAATTAATATCTATTAAATCGAATTTTTCTTTGTACAACATTTCACTCACACAATGTAACATTGGATTAGACTACACTTTTTAAGTATATGATTTAAGTAATCAATACATATAAGTTGTGTCACCATATCTTCATTTCTAAAGTTAAATCTGTGAACACAGACCTCAATACTTGGTAGACAATATACAATGATGGTAACATTTGATGGATCGTTTTTGTGTTTGAATGTGTCGTTTTAAGTAGAAAATGAACTCCAATGTCACAAAATGGCAGGTTACTAATCCTAACAACAAAAGGAATGATGAAACAGTGTAAATACATATGGAAAACAGTGAAACATATACCTCATTAATTATTCATGGCCCAGTGCATGATGGGAACACCAGTATCAGAAAAGTTGATTAATTTTACTTAATTTTATAATGTTGATATTTACGCTTTCATTTCTACACGATTGAATTGAGTACTACTATAGAATTTACTTTTTTTTATTCTTGCCTGAACTAAATTTTTTCATGTAAATTACATTGTTTTTTATTTTGTAGTATTTACTTCATCACAAAATCATTTTTATCAGTAAAAAAATGGACAAGGTGTCTGTGACGTCACCCATAGACTTTCTGAAGAACGGTTTTGAGGCCGTTTATGGGGGATATGGGCGGCGCCATCTTTTGAAAATCTTGGGAAATCCTAGCCCCGCCCACCTTCTGGCCAATCCATATATGGGTAAAAGGGCGGGCTTTGTGTGAGACTGAGCCGGCCGGTGGACGCGCCTCTGTAACGTTACAAGATCGACTGGCAGACTAGGCTACTGTTTACAGTCTATGGCTACTACATTCACTGCAAAACTGCTGAAGAGCACTCCAATGTGGGATATATCAGTCTATTCTTATGTTACATTAATTCATTTGGCAGACGCATTTACAGTGTTTCAAACGTCAGTTATAACCATAGGTAAAGTACCTCGGACGCTAACTTATCTGAGGCGATTTAATGCTAACTGTTGCAGTGCCACTGCCCACAAACATTGATGCTAAATAGTGCTAACTGCGTGAAATAGTAGTGGAATGTCACTTACCGGAAAAAATGGAGCGAAGTAACGTTACTCCTACAGTGTCGGTTAGTGCAGTTTATAGCAGAGCAACCCATTTTATGCACGATATTTCAATACAAATGTTCAGAAAGGATACAGAGGTGGTGTCAGAACATGGCCGAGACTTCAAATTTCAGTTTTTCGCACTTCCAGGAAGGCTTAATTTTTCAGATTAGAATGTTGCCGCTTGGTTTAGATCTTGGTTTAGACCCGTCCTGTTGCTCTTTAAAGAATTATGATGAATCTGTGTTTTGACACCAACAGAAAGGCCATGTGTGAACTAGGTCTGATCAGCTGGTTTTAAAGGGATAGTTCACCCAAAAATGAAAAAACTGTCAGTAATTACTCTCCCTCATGTTGTTCAACCCCGTAAGACTTTCGTTCATCTGAGTGAGTTCGCGTAGTGTATCTATCTATCTATAATCTTTATCTATTTATCTATCTATCCATCACTCCATCCATCTATCTATCTATCTATCTATCTATCTATCTATCTATCTATCTATCTATCTATCTATCTATCTATCTATCTATCAATAATCTTTTATCTATCTATCTATCTATCTATCTATCTATCTATCTATCTATCTATCTATCTATCCATCACTCCATCACTCCATCACTCCATCCATCTATCCATATCTATCAATAATCTTTATCTATATATCTATCCATCCATCCATCCATCCATCCATCCATCCATCACTCCATCCATCTATCCATATCTATCAATAATCTTTATCTATATATCTATCCATCCATCCATCCATCCATCTGACTATAAGTAACTTTGCAAATACATGTCAACTAGCAGTCATTAGACTAGTCTGTACCTGCTAACTCTTTATTGTGATGCTCCCCAACAGTAACTTCGCAAATACATGTCAACTTATTCTACTAATCCGAACCCGAACCTAAAAGTCTATGTGAGTTTACATGCAACGTAACTTATTGTCAACAGAATGTCTAAAAGGGACCATTAAAATAAAGTGCAACCATTACTTCTTGCATTAAACATTTTAAATATGTTTGTCAACAATGACTGTGCAACTGAAATGATTGTTCATCAGTATGACAAAAATCAAATAGTAAATTTGTAAAGAACAAATGAGCAGAGCAAACAATATCGACATATATCTCGTCAATAGGCTGAACAGTATCATTATTTCCGCTATATCGCCGAGCCCTAGTAACAGATTGTGTTTTACATTGATGCACTGGAGTTCTTTGGTCAATTTACAAGAGGTGTGGGAGTGTTGAGCTGTTGTGAGTCACACACACACACACACACACACACACACACACACCAGTGTTTGACGGGCCAGATGGTGTGTGTTACTCTTGTTTTCCCGTCGCTCCCACTGTTTTTCATGCGGCTCCAGACGAGCTTGTGTTTCGAAGCGAGTTCTGGCCCGTCAGAGCAAGGGAGGCCGATGAAAACAAATGTGTTTATTAGATTCTGGTCTCGGCCCCCGCTCGCCTCCACCGCTCGACTGTGGCCTGTGCACGCCAAATTAAATTGTTATGATATCCCAGCATCATCTCCATTAGCCCCGGGCCTGTTCGCCGTAACACCCGGCCAGGAGTGAACGGGAGTTGGGACGTTTATGTGACACGTTCCTTCTGACGTTCATGAAGCTTGTTTCCACCACAGAATATAAAAAAAAAAGGGTAATTGCGACTTTTTAGCTCACATATCATTCTTTATTTCTCACAATTGTGGTTTATATCTGACAATTGCAAGTTATAAGCTTGGATGCATGTTTTTTCCCTCACGCTGTGTCCGAATATGCCGACAAAATCCAGTATGTGAGCTGAGAAGTATGTCTGAATTCAAAATATTCATAAAACAGTATGTGTGAAAAGTCCCCGCATGACCTTTACTTCCACTGAGATTCTGAAGTGTGCGTCTGATGGACAGTTTAATATCCCATGAGGCCGCGGGAGAGGATTTATGAATGACAGTGAAGCGGCGGGAAACTGATACCGTAGTTCACATGACAACATGGAGGATGTATTGCGTCCGGATTACATTCATACTATATAGAACATACTTTTTTAACGGTAAAGGCCCTTGCACACTGAGTCCCAAATATTCGTATGCGTTTTTTCGTATTAGTGATTCGGTGCCTCTGAATTGTCTAAACACCATTCAAACTGCTCGCTACGGATGCGAAAAACGCAGAAATTCGAACCCGATGCGATTTTTTTTATGACGGACGAAAGTTTCGGAGGCAGTGTGCAAGCGTGATCGACATAACGTGAGGTCGTATTTATTTTTTAACGTGCGAACATTTCGGACTCAGTGTGCAAGGGCCTTAAAGAAGTAAATTCCAAACCGAATTTAGTTATCTACAGTATACAATTTCGAATCTTGCAATTTTTACTTTTTTTCTTGGAATTATACGCAATTTAGTTTTTTTTCTGTTTTTTTTTTTTTTTTTTGGCACAGAATAAAATAATAATGAAAAATTAGGCTAATTGCTTTTTAATCACACAATTTTGACTTGTTTTCTTGGAATTATGAGTTTACGTGTTGCAATTCTGTTTTTCCACGAAGTAAACAAATTAAAATGATTTTTTTCTTGCGATTTTTTTGTAATCTCACAATTCTGTATTTTCTATACTCTAAAAAATGCAGGGTTTTTTTTAAACACAAATTTGGGTCAAATATGGACAAACTCAACCTTTGGGTTAGAAATGTAATGTAAAAATTGAACCCAGTGGCTGGGTTTGTCCATATTTGACCCAAATTTGGGTTAAAACAACCCTGCATGTTTTAGAGTGTATGATGAATGGCACATAGTGCACTATATAGGGGATAGGGGATCATATTAAATCTAAAAGGGGAATCTATTTGGCTGTCAAATCTGGCCAAGCTGTGATAAAAACAAAACGCTCTTGGCTATTTAAAAAAGGGGGAGGAGCTGCTCGATATGCCCCGCCCTCTCTTCCTGTTTCAGTGGAAATTAAGTCTATATCTTTATATATCTTTAAAACATTTAAAGAAAAAAATCTCAATTGTGGGTTAAAATGGCCTCTTTTTTTTATACCATGACGGAAACAAGCTTCCATAACATTTAACCTCCATGCTTTTTTCCCAGTGAAGAGCCATTTAAAGGTCTATCTGTGTTGACAGCATCAATAAGAGCAGCGATATCATCATAGCTCCGGCTGGGTGGTGAAATAAGGGGAAATGAAACACGCATCTGACATCTGCACAGCCTGGAGCCGAAACAGGAGCCTGTGTGTCGACTCGTGCTCACGACACCCGTAATGCAGCTGATGATGAGGAATGCTCCGAGAGGAACGAGCTTATTGAATGAAGGGAATGTATATGCCCTCACGGCTCCCCTGACACCGTGATATATCTCGAGGAAAAGCGTGTTGTGATTGTGGCGAGTGTTCGCTTCTCATCTGATCGTGTTTAGAGCTGCTTCCACACCGCTGGGGAAAACCTTTCAGCGGGAACAATGAAGCCCATGGCGTCTCTCTCCACCGATTACTAGCTTTACTGCAGTGATTTATAATATTTCTTTATATGGTGAAGCGGTTTTGTTTTGTTTTTTTGCACTGATGACAGACTAATTCATTTAGTCTAAGAATAGTTTGATCTTCTGGTTTGTGTCCATTGAGTTACACATAAAAAGAAACAAAATTGGCGCACTAAATAGGATATCGCAAATTGATCAAAGTTGCATTTAATACACTTGTAATGTTACAAAAGATGTTATTATTTCAAATAAATGCTGTTCTTTTGAACTTTCTATTCATCAAAGAATCCTGAAAAATAAATGTATCACGGTTTCCACATACATATGAACTGGTTTCAACACTGATAATAATCATAAATGTTTCTTGAGCATCAAATCCTCATATTAGAGTGATTTCTGAAGGATCATGTGACACTGAAGACTGGAGTAATGATGCTGAAAATTCAGCTTTGATCACAGGAATAAATTACACTTTACTGTATATTCACATAGAAAACAGCTGATTTACATTATAATAATATTTCAGATTTTTACTGTATTTACTGTATTTTTAATCAAATTAATGCAGCCTTGGTGAGCAGAAGAGACTTTTATCAAAAACATAAAAAAATCGGTCTGACCCAAAATGTTTGAATGTTATTTTTACTGTATTTCAAACACAATTTTACTGTATTTTTTATTTTAAAAAATGCAGCCCTGGTGAGCAGAAGAGACTTTGAGAGTGAGAGAGTGGAGGTGGGGCTCATTTGCATATTCATAGAACCGCGCATACTAAATGAGGCAAGGGTGTCGAGTTACATTCAAGATATTTTAAGGAAAAAACATTTAAATATGTCATTTTTGTGATCAAAGATGAGTTAAAAGGAGAACTTTAAGCAAATCTAGCAAACTTTTCAACAGTAGTGTACAGTTACTTTGATATAACATTACTCATAGCATTTTATAAGATCAAATAAGGTCAATCCGCCCACTCTTGAGCTCCAGCGGGCGAAGCTAAACACTAAGTGCTAGTAGACGACACACGAGGGACAGTGTACTTGCCATCACAGCGGGTTAATAGTCCAGTTCACGCCGCATGTCTGACTGCACGGATGTGACACACGGGTGGAGAAGGGAAAAGCGCAGTGATGTAAAGGTCAGGAGCGTTATCCACTCAAGGAGGCCATTTAAACTGCTAATCGCACACATTTATGGCATGCCCCGTTATTTGAAGAGGACTCCGCGGGTGAGCCGCGACCCGCTCGAGTTTGAAGAGACTTATCAAGGCTGAGGAAATGTCACAGGCTCGGTAAATCATAGCCTTCAGGAGCTCACGATGAAGACGTTGATAGCGGTTCTGATCGCGTATGAACATGACAGCGCTGATTCCCCTGGACAGATGATGATGATGATGATGATGATGCGTTCACTCACTGTATTTACTCGAGCTTTTATTGCAGTGATGTGCGGTTTGCACAATGACTGTGAATGATTTTAATTGTCATTTTTCTTGAGTAGTGAATGAACACAGCAGTAAAAATCAGCATCATATAGCCTACATAATCACATCTAGTCTTTTACAGTTTGGGGTCGGTAAGATTTTTAAAGTGTTTTTAAAGAAGTCTCTTCTGCTCAGCAAGGCTGCATTTATTTGATCAAAAATACAGTAAAAATTGTGAAAAATTATTCCAATGTAAATCAGCTGTTTTCTATGTGAATATACAGTAAAGTGTAATTTATATCCTGTGATCAAAGCTGAATTTTCAGCATCATTACTCCAGTCTGCAGTGTCACATGATCCTTCAGAAATCACTCTAATATGAGGATCAAGAAACATTTATGATTATTATCAGTGTTAAAAACAGTCATGTTTTTCTGGAAATCGTGATACATTTTATTTTTCGGGATTCTTTGATGAATAGAAAGTTCAAAAGAACAGCATTTATTTGAAATAGGATCTTTTTGTAATGTCTTTACTGTCCTTGATAAATAAAAACATTAATGTCTCACGGACCCCAAGCTTCTGAATGATAGTGTGAACTGAGCATATGTATGAATTTCTTAGCAAATTAAGATTTTTAATTATTATTAATTAATTGTACGAGCATATATTGAACTAAAACCATAATCACGTCACCATTATTCGAATACAGGTGAAACTCGAAAAACTAGAATATGGTGCAAAAGTTCATTTATTTCAGTATTTCAACTTAAAAGGTGAAACTAATATATTATATAGACTCATTACATGCAAAGTTTGATATTTCAAGCCTTTATTTGTTATAATTTTGATGATTATGGCTTACAGCTTATGAAAACCCAATTCAAAATTAATATTGTGAAAAGGTTTTCATAAGCTGTAAGCCATAATTAACTTTATTATTAAATTAAACCTGTCTGTACTGGCTTTGATTCGGGTCTCAGACCTTCTTTCTTATAAAGGTGTTGTTTATACACAAATGTTTGGAAGTATTTGCTGTAAAGTGCGTCTCATTCTCGTTTACCTTTATCAGACTCTGATCAGACTTTTACTAAGAACAGCTGGAGTGATTCTGCGGATCCTTCCTCCTCCACGCATTAACAGGAGCTTCAGGAACAAATGACAATCGCCGTTAAACGACTTTACAACAGAGCCGGAGATTAACTCTGATCCATCATCTGAAACGAGACGCATCAGATTCATATTCACCGATCAGATGACAGAAATATATATATATCTGAATGGCTTCATACATCATCTGACGTGTTCCAGAGATGCAGATTTCAACAACTATAAAAACTAATATCGGCATGTTGAGCTTCTATCTATCTATCTATCTATCTATCTATCTATCTATCTATCTATCTATCTATCTATCTATCTATCTATCTATCTATCTATCTATCTATCTATCTATCTATCTATCTATCTATCTATCTTTCCATCCATCTATCTATCTATCTATCTATCTATCTATCTATCTATCTATCTATCTATCTATCTATCTATCTATCTATCTGTGTCTATCATCTATCTTTCCATCCATCTGTGTCTATCATCTATCTTTCCATCCATCTATCTATCTTTCCATCTATCTATCTATCTATCTATCTATCTATCTATCTATCTATCTATCTATCTATCTATCTATCTGTGTCTATCTGTGTCTATCTATCTATCCATCCATCCATCCATCCATCCATCCATCCATCCATCCATCTATCTGTGTCTATCTATCCATCCATCTATCTATCTGTCTATCTATGTATCTATGTATCTATCTATCTATCTATCTATCTATCTATCTATCTATCTATCTATCTATCTATCTATCTATCTATCTATCTATCTGTGTCTAGTATCTATCTATCTATCTATCTATCTATCTATCTATCTATCTGTGTCTATCTATCTATCTATCTGTCTGTGTCTATCTATCTATCTATCTATCTGTGTCTATCTATCTATCTATCTATCTATCTATCTATCTATCTATCTGTGTCTATCTATCTATCTATCTATCTATCTATCTATCTATCTATCTATCTATCTATCTGTCTGTGTCTATCTATCTATCTATATATTCAAGTATTATAATGTATTCTAAACGTAGTTACGATCATTCATGAGATCATGCAATGCAACATGTATTGATTAAGAATACTTTTATACATACAGGCTTGAAAGAAAGTGTTTTCCTCTCGGATTGTGAGGAATCTGCTCTGGACATCTTCTCTGGTAAAGACGGTGAACGAGGGATCTGCAAGCCGACTGAATGCTAATGTTGTGTCCAGATCCTCCACAGGCCACAGTTATCTTTAATTGTATTGAGTTTCTCTTCACTGTGACCCGAGTTCAGTGCGCTGAGAGCCAGCGGATCCCGGGAGACTAGACCCGTTCCTCCAACAGGACACCGGCCCATCTGCTAAACAGAGCCCAGGATCCCATCCAGAACCAGGCCAGCCGGAGGAACATAACACATGACCTGCGAGGAGAGCCGGAGCTGGAAGCTGATTGGTTGAAACAGAAGACACACCCCTCAATGCATATTCATACAAATACAAGAGATGCAGCACCATTTAAAATACCTCATATCTTTTGTGCGTGCTACTTTAAAAATAGACCATGGTATGAACATCAGGTGTCAAGATTTGGAAACACTTTACTTGAAGGGGTGTGCATACTGACATGACACCTTCATAATCATAACACATGTCATGAGTATGAAGGAGGTTCCATGCATGTTTATGACATTAAGTGTCATTCGCTCAATTATGACATTTTTAATGCAAATATGACATTGTTTGAGATGTCTTTGTTATGACAACTTGACAGAAACCAATACATCATAACCTGTCAGTGACTTTGTCATTACAACTTGACATTACTAAGACAACACAACCTGTCATAAATATGTCATAA
Organism: Rhinichthys klamathensis goyatoka; assembly: GCF_029890125.1. NCBI lineage: Eukaryota > Metazoa > Chordata > Actinopteri > Cypriniformes > Leuciscidae > Rhinichthys > Rhinichthys klamathensis. Next base: position 114,657 of record NW_026606863.1, read on the forward strand.
AGATGACATAGCAGATTAATTATCAAACTTAAGAAACCACTTAGCTTTATGGGTTAACATTACATTAAACTGTCAGGCGGTTGGTGGTTTTGACATTGGCTGTCATGAGGCCGTTATAACATTTTAATGACAAATTCAATGTGTACCGCTGTAGTCGAGGTCAAGAAAAATATTCATGACACAGTTATAATGCCTCATGACAGTTTAATGTAATGTTAACCCATAAAGCTAAGTGGTTTCTTAAGTTTGATAATTAATCTGCTATGTCATGTTTATGACATATTTATGACAGGTTGTGTTGTCTTAGTAATGTCAAGTTGTCATGACAAAGACACTGACAGGTT
>NW_026606863.1:120000-165000 GCF_029890125.1 Rhinichthys klamathensis goyatoka
TTTTTAATTGTCAATAACAATTACAAATTCAATTGAAGAAGAAAAAGATGAGAAGATAGATTGAAAACAATATATAATTTATTCAATGTCAACCAGTGTCACTTTTAACAGTGACTACAAAACAGCAAATAAATGTGGCCGCACATGTACACTCTAATATAAAACAAACACTGTAGAAGTGTATTTTCAACCTGTTCTGAACAGTACAGTGAAATATCCAAACTGCCCAATCTGAAATGTTTGGATCAAGGTAAATGTGAGCCATAACATCACATTGTATCACACTGGAACTGCAATGTCAAAAATGACATGATGATGGTTTAGGACGCACAGGGTCCAATCCTACAAAAAGCCTCTGATATATCTCAAGTATACACCAGTTTTGAGGGATACTTGAGGTCGAGAGCATAGGTAAGTTCAAACAGGAGGCAGCATGCTTTCGACAGGTTTGGCACACCTCTGACCACGGGCTGTCCTTATATGATAATCCCAATCGTGTCGGGGTGATGGCACATGTAAATTTTCAGTGGGCAACTGCCAAGCTCAGCGTGCACCTCTGTTTCAGCCCGACTCTATTGGTGGAGACAAAAAAGAAACAAGAGTTTGGTCAGACAAATAGGAAATGAGATGAATATTAGCAGACAGGTAGAAGAGATAAGACACAAAGTCCAAATTGTACTTTTGTTGCTAAAGGTGGTGGATACAAGATGGATACTGTGACTAGAACATGTGACCAGAGTGAAGTCTACCATGACAATGCCATAGAGTGTGGGTACTAAAATATCATGATCTACTCTAGCATGAGTGTTGTATTTTTCTGGTTCAAAGGATGCATTACAATAAACCAATTGCAATTGTCCTTGCCTGTACCTGATTGGTCATCACATTACTGTTAATTAAGCTACAGTTTAAATATCTTTCAAGAGCAAACGTAATCACCCCATATCATCACAATATTAATAAACCCACTAAGCAAAATTATGTCCAAAAGACATCTTTTCAACGTCTTTGTCACAAAGACGTGCATTGAAAAGACGTCCACTGAGGAGCCAGAATGAAAGTTTTTACGACTTTTTTTAGGTGTTCTGTAATGAACGTTCACGGAAGCTCCTTTCAAGGTTGAAAACTAGTTCAGATGTGGACAATTTTCAACATCATTTAAGGTCTCATTTGGACAATTTATACTTATTCTAGACCAAATAAACACTCTCAGGATATATTAAATTAAAACTCACATTTATTTCAATGTAATTTCCATGTGTAATTGCAAAGCAATTAACAGACAGTGAAGTTTCTTTTCATGATTTTTGGACAAACACGCACTGACACCTTTAGACAGTTTAGCATCTGTAATTTATACATATTTGGATCGTGAGAGAAATCAGATTCGAACCAGGGACCTTAAGCTGCCTGCCCTAAGTAGACTGTGTTTGTCCAAAAATCATGAAATCATTACTGTCTACTTAGGGCAGGCAGCTTAAGGTCCCTGGTTCGAATCTGATTTCTCTCACGATCCAAATATGTATAAATTACAGATGCTAAACTGTCTAAAGTTGTCAGTGTGTGTTTGTCCAAAAATCATGAAATCATTACTCTGTTTGTGAGTTGCTTTGCAATTAGAAATTACGTTGAAATAAACATGAGTTTCAATTTAATGCATCCTGAAAGTGTTTATTTGGTCCAGAAACAGTTTAAATTGTCTAAATGAGACATTAAATTACATAAAATATGTCCACATCTGAACTAGTTTTTAACCTTGTATGGAGGTTCCCTGAACGTCTATTGGACTTACAGAACACGTATAATCTGATCAAATTGTAATTGAATCTATTCTGAAGTTTGTCTTACCTGGATGTGAAGCTCGAAGACCCCAGGTAACAAAAGTGCTTGGGTATCTAAAGACCGGGAAAATGTTAGATGTTAGAAATAAGGTTAAAAAATCAGTTGTAAATGTAACTTCTTTAAGTAATAGATTAGAAATAGTTTAAAAATCTAGACCAAAAATATGTCATTAATTGACTATGCAGCATTAAAATAACGTGGATCAAATCTCTAAAATCAGACAGACTACTAAACATACATCTCTACAGTCTAATCTGTGCATCTGCTTTAGTAATGCAAAAGTATAATAACATAATCTCTGAGTCCTGTCAGACAAACACACAAAACAAAGTGTTGTCCATAAAACATCACATCTTACTTTCCCTTATTTGCCCGCACAACTATTGCCTGAAGGCTCGAAATTGCGACCGTTTCGATCGCATTTAATCCCGAAATTTAATCTGTGCAATCTAACAATATAACTGAGGGCATTTGTGCAAATAATTATTACATACGTAACTTATGTGTTTTTAAACGCTGCTGTTGTCTGCCGATCGACCACACTGTGCAGCCATCTTAGCTTACCATGTGTGCAGGATAGCTAGCTATACAATTTGCAAACCTAACCTCAGCTCCCTAGTGGAGTAAGCGATTTTGCGTGACTTTAGTTTACATCACCAGTCATTCGGCTAAATTTGCTCAACTTACCGTGTTAATCAGACCCTGAAATTCAGATCCGCTGCAGCGACCAAACAGTTGAAGTGCCGAGGAAGATATTGCATCTGTCTGGAGTCCCCGCCAGTGAAAAAGGGATAATGCCAACTTATAAAATTTAAAATATTTACGTTTGATGAACACACCTGTCACATCGACAGCTGCTCAAATAAATTGTGCATTGTCAACTCACTTTTATAACATTTATTGTACACAACAACCACATACAAATAACTACCCAAATAAATTGCATGGGTTTTATTTAAAATATATTGTTATATAAAAACTGATATATTTTAAGTAAAGAGGAAGTATTTTGATACTTTTTTTGTATAAAACCAATAAAATAAACTAGATTACAAATATTTAAAATATATAAAACCTACTTTGTGGGTGTAGCACTTTTTACAGTGCACACGCACGCACGCACACACACACACACGCACGCACGCACACACACACACACACACAAAACAAAAACAAGATTTCTGAAGTTCTAAACAAAAAAAAGTGATTGAGTAGGCCGACAACGGGCGTCGGGACGCAAGATTCGATCGTATCATCTCGTATAGTGTGTCATAGTGGGCGACAACCTACGATGCTTCACGACATCATGACAAAAAGACTAGCATGTTTAATTTTTTTAACGGTCGTCCACGACGGGTTCCGTCACATGTATGAGGTTGACCAATAGGAGCACCGAAGCTTTTCCGTACACAACTTTCAAAAATGGCGAAACGAAAGAGAGACGATGGTGCTACTAGTGTAATGATAGAAACTCGGAAGCAAGATGCAAGTAAAAACTCAGTATTTAATATAAAGCAATGATGAAGCAAGAAAGAGTCCAGTGGTAACAGGCTAGCGGCGCAGGGACTCCAATGGTCAGATGAATCCGGTGAGTGAGGTGACGGAGAGTGCTGAACAAACTAGACGAATCCAGATAACGACCACAGGAACACGAACAGGAACAACGAAGGCACGGGACTGGAACGCAGAGGGATCAACACAACCGGACATCACAAAACAACGATCTGACAATGGAGATGAGAAGTTGATGAGATATATACACAGGAATGGATAGACTGCAGCTGGTGATGAGGTAATGAGGGATTGCTGAACGAGCGGCCACGCCCCTCTGATCAGCGCACACACATACAACAACAGAGACACGAGACAAGAAGAAGACATAGGATTTACCAACCGTGACAACTAGGTGGAGTTATGACATGGAGGAAAGGTTCGTGGAGCTGTGGTAACAGTAACAGAAAACAATATTTTACCTCAAGTTCTCTTTGGAGGATTGACAGCCCATACTGTCCTCTTCCAGCAATCCAGGAACGTGTCCATTGTCGGGTTTTCTTTCTTTTTTTATGTTTTTCTGAACACAGGACAGCCAACACTCACCGCTTCATCCATTGTTTGTTTACGTTTGTTTCCGGAAGTCACTCGCTACTAGTTTCGCCTTCTCGATGACATCACGCGCGTCGTTAAAGACGGCACGCGATGACTGGTCAGGAAGCAACGGGTAGTCTGACATGTTTCTTGTCCACGACACGACAAGATTTTAGGAGTCAAAATCGCGTAATCTGACACAGTGACTATCGTAACAGACAAAAAAAATCGTGTAATCTGAACCAGGCATAAGGGATGCCGTCAAGCTGAAGAAGGAGTCCTATCGGGCTTGGCTGGCTTGTGGGATTCCTGAGGCAGCTGATGGGTACCGGACTGCAGCCCGGATGGTTGTGGAGGCAAAAAATCGGCCCTGGGTCAAATCTACCGGTCTGTCGTTGTGAACAAGGCGAAGCTCTCAATTTACCGGTCAATCTACGTTCCTACTCTCACCTATGGTTTTGAGCTTTGGGTCATGACCGAAAGGACAAGATCCCGGATACAGGCGGGGCGATCCCTTAGAGCAGTGGTCTCAAACTCGTGATATTTTGTGGCCCCCTTCTTGACATTAAAGTTTAATGTTAGTGCGGCCCGTCGTTGCGTGTGCCGCGTTTTTTTTTATTATTTTTTATTATGGGCTACCATAGATAGTCTCGTGACGGCTTATGGTGGGTTTGTTGTCAATAGTTGTCATAGACAACCGCGAAGTACAAACATACTGCGCCTAGAAAAAATGAGCGCGTCGCTTCAATTATGAGCGCCTACATTTGAAATAACGAACTTGAGCGTGCATAATATGTGAGCGCGATATGTGAACGGCCCCTTGGCGAGCTGCCACCAATCAGGCCACGAGCTACTGGCAGCTCGCGAGCGACGTGTTGGAGACCCCTGCTCTAAAACAGTGTGAGAATAATCATTTTGAGCTTGTAATATGTGTCCAACAGGTCGATAAGAAGGTTTGCTAAGTCAGTAATTTGCCTGAGACACTATACATGTGTAGAAAGAATTCAATAAGACGGGCAGACATGAATGCAAATATTTGTATTTCAAAAGCAATAATTGTTTTTCTAAGTATAATAAAAGGAAATGTGCCTTCCAAAAAACATTCAATATATCATTTTGAAAATAAAAAGGACATGAGCAAATATAAGTATCACAAAGATGTTGTGTATAAGGAAAAGAAAAGGAATGTTTGTAAAATGAACTTCAACTGTCAGAAGGACGGCTCATGAAGAACCAATCATGCACAGAAAGGAATGTTCAAATTCAGAGGAACAGTTCAGAAGAAACGTTAATAATAAAGATTGAGAAGATTGGATCAGTTGTGCTCCTTTTGTGGAATACATGATGTTTTATAAACAAAGTTCGGGAGGAGCCGTTCAAATAATTGATCCAATTATCACATCATGACAATCAGTAATCAACATGTCTATCCAATCAGCTTGAGTTGGAGACCTATATACTCATTTGACTCACCAATGTTCCTCGACAGGTTATCAGCATCCCTCCAGCACCCCGTCTCCTCACACTCGCCTGGTTACTTCTTAACCAGCAATACGGGGGGAGTACTCTGGGTTCGGGCCGAATACCGAGCCCGGAGCCCTCTCCTCGGACAGCACGCCAAATACGCATTTATTTTATCTGACTTATTTGTAAGTGTGAACTCGTGAATTGAAAACTATTTTTTTGTGGAATCCTTGATGCGGCCCAGCCTGACCCAGACTCCACCTCCAGCGGCCTCCAGTTAAGTTGAGTTTGAGACCCCTGCCTTAGAGATAGGGTGAGGAGCTCGGTCACCCGGGAGGAGCTCAGAGTAGAGCCGCTGCTCCTCCACATGGAGAGGTGGCTCGGGCATCTGTTCCGGATGTGTGTCTGGAGGGACTTTGTCTCCTGGCTGGCCTGGGAACGCCTCGGTCCCCCCCCGGAAGAGCTGGAGGAAGTGTCTAGGGAGAGGGAAGTCTGGGCGTCTCTGCTTAGACTGGTGCCCCCGCGACCCGGCTCCGGATAAGCGGAAGAAGATGGATGGAGTTATTAAAACAGTTTCAATAAATCTTTCAGCTGCGTGCACACTATTCTTTAGGCTTTGGATGTCAGAATCAGAATGCAAAAAAATACATGTTTACAGAATAGCGTCTTGGAAGACGCCGTTTAAAGCTAAACCGACGTTTATGGCTGCAAATGTAGGGCCTAAATAACTCGCGATTCGCCGGTGACATTTTTATGAATTCTAACATGAAAAATTGTGAGATAGTGCTGCATCATCACGAAAGTTCAAGCCTTGGCAATTTAAATATTCAAGCTCAAGAAGATGCGAAAGGGAATTCGTTATTCATTCGTTACTCACTTCGCAACTAGAAATCTGAGTCTCTCTCATGTCTTCTTGCACTTGAACAGACATGTTCAAACAAAATTATGTCAAAATGCCCGTCTTGGCAAGTATCCTTGTAAACACAGTCAGTTAGTTCTTGACTGAACGTAAACTAGAGTTGTCAAAAAGTACCGACTTCACTCGTAAACAGCTCTGATTGGCCGTTGTACTCACGCGCTCATTGAATATGTCTGTGATTGGCTACAATGATCAGCGTTTGAGAGCACACAAAAGGGTTTGAACGTTTTTTTTAAACGCTCTCGTGTGTATCTGTGTAAGCGCTCGGTTTACAACATGTTTTTGAAGCGCTGATCATTGTAGCCAATCACAGACATATCTGATGAGCGCGCGAGTACAACGGCCAATCAGAGGTGTTTCGAGTCCGCTCAACAGCGCTCAAAGCGTCACAATTTTAAAATTGCAGTCGGTAATTTTTGGCAACTCTAATGTAAACAGTTGAGAAATAAATCGCATGTGTATCAGTGTATTGGATCTGTGCATTAGCTCTTAAAGGGACAGCAGCCTAATATTCCTGCTGTGTGTTTTTAATGTTAATCAAACAACCAAAGACAAAGAAAAATCACTCATCGATCTTGACTGAATAACTTTGGTAACTTTATGTTTCCAAACTAAAATATTTATGACCGGTAATATTTATTAGCCGGTGTGGCAAAACGTTAGTTTTAGGCCCTGGTTGCAAGCCATTATACAGACAGACTGGACTGATGAAACCGGCGATGATTACCCTACTGTTAAAGCATGAATTTGATGTAAACAATAGATCTATATAATATTCAGTATTAGTTTATTAAAATTAAAAACTTGCAATTACCTTTAATATTTGATTCTGTGACTTATTCAGAAGTGTCTCTTTCTGCATCGCATGTTGTAATGTGTGTGTATTGAGTATTTCAATAATCTCTGCAGTTTCTTCATTCAGCATCAGTTCTTTATATACAAGCCCATTAAAGGAATATTTGAAAATTAAAATACGGTCAACAAGTTAAAAATGTACAATAAGGTCCCGTTTGTTAACTAGTTAGCATTGAACTAAGAATGAAAAATACTTTGTTGATGAAGTTTACATTATGAAAATCAAAAGGCCTATCTGTTTATATTGTATTTTTACTAACTATCAGGGAGGGATTTAGCTGTTGTGACTGGTTGTTGTGAAAACATGAGAACCAATGACATTTGGTGTATTTTTACCTTAAAAATCTACAGTATTGCTTTATATATTAAATATGACTTAAATTTGTGGCTTTTGCTCATTCTAATCTATCAGATATTTATTATTCATATTTTATTTTATTAAATTATGAAAAATGAGTTTTTAAATAATAATATTTCAAATTAAGAATAAAGCAAAGATTTTGCTAAAGAAAGTCATGCAGGTTTGAACGACATGATTGGTATTTTTGGGTGTACTGTCTCTTTAAGACTGAAATGATTCTTGCTCCCAGCAAAGTGTCTTTTATTAAAACCAGACGGAACAGAACAGAGCAGAACTTCATCGTCAGCACACTCAAGTTTTTAAAGTTTCAATGTGCCGAAAGCATATTCAAAAATCAACTTTTTATTAAAACTTAAACTCAAAAAAAGCTTTGAGAAACTACAAAAATGAACCTCATTGAAATTACAGCATACAATATTAATGCTCATAAACACACTGAGACTTGATTAGCATTTGCAAAGCTAGAGTTCTAATCATTTTCAAGACAAATAAATATTCAAAACAAATATGCAAAATCCTCCACAATAAAATCCCTGCCAGCCTGAAACAGCGTCCGGAAAATCATGTCCAGATAATGAGCAGATCCATTTGCTCACACACACTTGAGATTTGTGCAAGAACGGATGCTGACGATGCTGACATGCCGTTCTTGCTTTCTACACCAGCATCAGTTAAAACTAAGCAAAATAAATCCTAATAATTCCTGCATCACAAGCAAAAGAACGGATCAGCAATCAATCAGCTTTGCTTCCGGAAGTATTTTTCCCATTTATTTTCTCCAAAGGCATTTTAAAAACGTTAAAAAATTTTGGCAATTTTGAGTTCATCGATGATGTTGAGATTTGAAGCAAGTCCCATAAAACCTTTTTTTTTTTTGCATTGATAAATTGGACCAGAAATGTATTATATGAAGTAAACAGAAGATGTTAAAGTCTCAAAAGGGTTCGAATCACAAATATTTAGGCCTAAATTTAAGTTTCATGTACTTGAATTGCATATCAAATTTCCATGCATTTGGATTAGTTTTAACATAAACTAATAAACTTAATGTGATGCATATTTGTCATATAACTCTTTCCCTGCCAGTGTTTTTTTTTTTTTTTTTTTTTTTTTTTTAAGTTGCCATCCAGCGCCAGCATTTTTGATAATTTCCACCAAACTTTCATGCCCTGAGAATATTTTGTTGCATGGAAATTTGATTATAACTTCATGCATTCTTTTAAATCAACCTTGAATGTGGGTAATTTTCCTAAAAAAAAGCTCAATTTTGAGGTAATTTTCCCCAAAAAGCAAAATTTTGAGGTAATTTTCCTAAAAAAAAAAGCTAAATTTTGAGGTAATTTTCCCCAAAAAGCAAAATGTTGAGGTAATTTTCCACAAAAAGCAACATTTTGAGGTAATTTTCCTAAAAAAAGCAAAATTTTGAGCAAAATGCTGAGAAAATCGTGTTTCTGTCAGACTTTCCAGATCCAGAACGATGATCAAAACACAGATGGAGTAGATCGAGTCCATCAACACCCCTACAGCTTCACAGTCCTGCACCTCGTCCTGGGTCGACATTTCATTCATAACATTTTGATTTATATGCCGTTTAATGTTTGTGTTATTTTACATGTGCTTCAATCTCTGGTTTCTGCTTCTTCTTCTCCTGTGTTTTGATCGGGAGATGCTGTACTCGTTCAGAAGATGTGTAACAGCGCCCCCTACCGTATAACAGTGGAAAATAGCGGGGAAAGAGTTAACTAACAAAGTCAGAACTGAATGAGGTTTTGCGAGGGATGACTGCTCATCTAAAACACAGCACTGCAGAGTCTGGTGGGAATTGTGGTGTTGCTGTGAGCTGTAAAATTCATTGTAAAGTAATTTAATTCCAACACAACAGTGGCTAACCCAGTTTGAAAGCTCGAGCCGGTTCAGTCCGGTTCGCTCTGTGGTTCTGCTGTGTGTGTTTTGGGAAGGGTCAGAGATAAAAAGAGGGCGAGAGAGAGAGAAAGAAAGGCCCTCGGGTCGAGTCCTGGAAACGCCTGAGCTGTTCTACTTAAAGATCCTTAAATAGGAAGATCTGGACCTGCGATCTTCCTCAAGACATTTTAACTTCAATAACAAATATAACATGATCGAGGTGTGCATGAAATATCAGAACAAACATAATGAGTGTTTAAATATCAGACCATGTCTACAGTGCTGCAACATCTTTACATAATTTCCCATATAATTAATCAAAATTATTTAAATATATAGCCAACCCATGATTATTTCAACTAATTTAAATCATATTTTGATTAACATTCACTAATGTTCAAAAGGTCTATTGATGAATGAATATTAAAAGGCTGCTCTGATGTAACATCATGCAACTCTATAACTCAACTAATGCTTGAGAGACTAAGAGAAAGAAAAGATGACTAATAATAATCATCTAATTATATGAAGAGAATTAGCCAGACTACAGCTTAAAGAACATGTTTGCAACTTATTTTACTTTTAATGATTTGACATATTTCTGTTTAAAAGTTTGGGGTCAGTCAGATAAAAAAGAAATACTAATAATTAATTTTATTCAGCAAGGACACGTTAAATTGATCAAAAGTCACATTTATAATGTTACAAAAGATTCTATTCCAAATAAATGCTGTTTTTTTTTTAACTTTCTATTCATCAAAGAATCCTGAAAAATAAAATCCAAAAAAATATGAACTGTTTTCAACACTGATAATAATCATAAATGTTTCTTGAGCATCAGATCATCATATTAGAGTGATTTCTGAAGGATCATGTGACACTGAAGACTGGAGTAATGATGCTGAAAATTCAGCTTTGATCACAGGAATAAATTACACTTTACTGTATATTCACACAGAAAACAGCTGATTTAAATTCTAATAATATTTCACTGTTTTTCACAGTATTTTTTTGATCAAAGAAATGCAGCATTTGTGAGCAGAAGAGACTTCAGAAGTTCAAAAACATTTTAAAAAAATCGTATTGACCGCAAACTTTTAAACAAAGTGTTTTTCCAAACAAAACATGATATTCGAAAAGAAAAAATTTAGAGCGGGACTTTCATTTTATCCATCATCAGTGGATTAAACCATGAAAAGTAGGTGATTTTAAAGACGCTTTTGGAAACCTGTTCGGAAACAATCTTTTTTTTGCAGTTTTGTTTGGCGCTACAGAAATTAAGCTTAAAAAGTATGCTTGTGAATCTTTCTTGTAGACAAATGACATTTGCTGTGATCTTTTCTTATAATGCAGCAACACATTTTTAAGCGAGTACAAATGCGATTGGTAAACAAATGCTTTAAAAATAACACAGTAACAATCCTCACGCTGGCTGGTCGAGTCACACAGCAGGCGTTCGAGTGTGTGTGTCAGCGTCATTCGAGTGTGAGTGTCAGCGTCGGTCTGAAGACTCACGCTCAATCTCAGGCAAACTAGGCATTTCTTTGCCAGGGTTCAATATACTCTAAACCCAAATGAGCAAAGATCTCCTCTTCGGTGCAGGCAGGCAAGAAGGCTTTCTGGAGAGAGAGAGAGAGAGAGAGAGAGAGAGAGAGAGAGAGAGAGAGAGAGAGAGAGAGAGAGAGAGAGAGAGAGAGAGAGAGAGAGAGAGAGAGAGAGAGAGAGAGAGAGAGAGAGAGAGAGAGAGAGAGAGATGAGAGAGAGAGAGAGAGAGAGAGAGAGAATGGTGAGTTCATGTGATCTCCGCTGAGAATAATGTGAGGAAACTCACTGGACTTGACGAATGATTCGACAGAGAGACTGCGAGAGCATGAAGAATCACAGCATCATGTTATTGCACATTTAAAGGTCAGTGAATGTGATTGCTTCAGATTACTGTGTCCGCTCTGTTTACTTTGAGTCTCACAGATGAAGACTGTCTCTAAATGTTTTAAAAGGAGAGCGTCTCAACCGATGGGTCAGAAACACACAAGGAAATAACATGTGACTAACCGTATGACTGTGATACGGTTAGTCACAAAAATATTTTGCCCCTCGTATTAGAGGGGCAAAATAAATGAACTTATCAACATTTAAAAAGCAGGAGAAAACCCTCATGTCACGATTCATACAAATCACGATACGATATTATTGCGATACTCCAAGACATGATAAAAGGTGAACAAAAAATGCACTGTTGATTAAAATGCTAAATATGGTTTTACATTGTGTGTGTAAATGAATAGACTTGGACACAGGACAATAGAGACACCAGAATAACAATATTCATGATTCTGAAGCTGAAAATACAGAATTATAATGTCGGACACTTTTACTGGTAACATCAGACATTTGGCATTATCAGGACACACAAATATCCCCCCATTGCATTATTATACACTATATTCAACATGATATAGTAGTTTAATGTAGTAGAGACACTAAAACTCTGAAAACTTGAATTTTTTCTCACACAGTAATTTTTATTTTGGGTGAACTTTCCACAATACACATTGTCACTATCCACAATACACATTGTTGCATTTTTGTATTGCGATATATTGTGACATCATGATATATTGTTACACCCCTACTTGTTTCTCAAACTGCACTTGCATCTGCATGCACATAAGCTGAGCTTCCCAGAGTTCACCTCAACTGAGTCTCGCATATGATGAATAAGAGCAAACCGGAGGCGTGCACTGCATTAACAACCTTCCTGACCTTGCCACGGACGGGTGTTAGGGGGAAAAGCCATTATAGACGTCGAGAGAGAGTGTGTGTGTGTGTGTGTGTGTGTGTGCTCAGGGCGTGATGTCATGAGATGGTAAATATCTGGGCTGGAGAAGCGAGTCTGACTCACGGTGGCAGCGGAAGGGAAGCTCTGAGCTCGACACGTCATGCCTGGAAGTGCTAAACTGGAACTGACTTGTCAAAGTCAAAATGTATTTCTATAGCACATTTCATGTTGTTCAGTCTGTGTGTAAAAAGGTGCATTAGCAATTACAGAAAAAAACATGCAAGCAAAACATGGTCAGGTCAAAGTTTCTGAATAATTTTTGTTCCCAAATTTTTATAAATTGTACTGGTAGTCGCTGTGTGAAGAATTTTTGGATAATATATCACAGTTTACTTTATTTTGCTCTCCTCACTTACATAAATGAACTATAGTGTCCTGCACACACTAGTTAAAAAATAACAAAAATTATATCTGGTGTCTAAATAATTTTTGGTTTGACTGTAAAAAAACTCTATTCGACCGTTTTTGCTGAATTCTGGAAGCTTATGCATAGAAATTTCACCACTGAGAGAGTATCAAGAGTGCAAGGTCTGTTCCAGCGTTCGACGGGCTCAAATGTGATCCCAAACGCCAAACTAAGCCTTCCTTGAGAAATGCCCGTTCCCCACAATCCCTCAGATACTCCATATAGGAAGAGCTCCACATTACTACAGCATGTCTCCAGCACACACACACACACACACACATCCAGAAGCTCGGAGACTTTACATGTCCAGCAGATCTAGCAAATCCTCACACTACAAACCCAGCTTGAGCACATTAGGTTTGTTTGGCATTTAACCGAGTAATTTAGTATTAATCAAATGGTGCCTTCGCTGGTCATAATCCTGTTATGATGCTCATTGATCTCTTGAGTAAATGAAGCGTTGCTTGAAGTGTCCATATAATCCTGCGTGTTTATGAACAACAATAAAAGTGCAGATGTGTTCATATCTTTATTGTCTCATTTCATAATAATTCCTAATAGGTTTCCCAAACACTCGTATTGTGCCATCTGTCCTTTCTTCCATCAACACAACAGATCCATGTCACCAGTTGAACTAACTTTCTGAGTAAGATCAAAGACTTTCGATGTACAAAAAAAGGTGTGTATATGCAATATGGCGAAATAAGTCCCGCCTTCTAAATAAAAGAGCCAATCGCCAATTGGTAAAACCTGAACGAAAAATCTGACCTCAGAGGTAGTTTACACTAATAAAGTTGACATTAATGTTTGTTATAGTGACTGAATCCAACTTGTGATGTGATTTTGAATACATCGTTCGTTATATTGTTCTTTCTGACTGTAACATCAAGGCTTTTTAAAGCTTTTTCAAAACAGCCTTTGTTGAGTCAACGTTTAGTGTTCAAATACTGAATAGAGGGTATGCGGTAGCATTGGTTTTCAGCGTGAATGCAGCGAAAAACACACAAGACACATCTAAAACGGGAAAGAGCTTTGAGATCGACTGTACAACTATTTGACAAGAAATCTGAGATATATTTTACAGACTGTCGAAAGCTACAGAACTGAGAAGCAAATGCATCGCTGCAAATCATAGAAACAACTGGATCCAGGCAGAGAAAGGTGGATTTGCAGTTGTGATTTTGTGTCAATATGCTGAATTTAGGGGTAAAATCATACCCTATATATTGTATTGAAAACTCATCAATTAAAAATTTACCATATTATATTCTGTGATAATTGGACGTTTTTAAATAAACACTGACAAAAATGTACATACAAGTCTTAAGGGCTGGACGATATTATGATATATATAACATTGATATAAGTGATCATCTGGATTTAGATCTACCTATATTGTATTTATATTAAGTGTTCAAAGGCAAATTTGTTTTATGTATCTCCCCGGCGTCGAAATCAGGCTCATATAAATGTCAGGAAACAGGATTCCTGCTGCATGTCAATATCCACGGATCACTGGATCTTTGGTAAGTTGTAAGGAACACTATATCAAATATCAATTATCGGACAAACTGATAATTGTTTGTTTTACTCGCGTTTTCGCAGTTTCCCCTATTAAATCCAGTCATGTAGCAGCTCGTTTGCCACTCATTGGATCTGTGCGGTGTCTAAATCACACATCTAGCTACTGGAGTGCCTCAGGGCTCAGTGCTGGGACCTCTTTTCTTCTCAATCTACATATCATCATTAGGATCTGTCATTCAGAAGCATTGATTTTTCTATCATTGCTATGCTATGCTTGTGGAAATTCGGTTCACGTACCTACCCCGAGGGATAGTTCACCCCAAAATGTAAACTCTGTCAGTAATTACTCTCCCTCATGTTGTTCAACCCCGTAAGACTTTCGTTCATCTTCGGAACACAAATTAAGATATGTGTGATTAAATCTGAGAGCTGTCTCACTCCTCCATAGGCTTCTATGGGATTGAAACTTGCCGGCCCAAAAGTTATTAAATACATCGTTAAAATAGTCAGAGTGACTACAGCGGCTCAACCTTAAGTTTATCAAGCGACGAGAATACTTTCTGTGCGCAAAAAAAACAAACAAAAATAACGACTTTATTCAACTATTCATTTCCTTCTCCGTTGGCCTCGAGATTTCACGTAGTATAACTGCGCAAAGCTTCTAGGTTGTACGTCACACACATCACACACATGACCAGCGCCGGCCAATAGTGAGCCTGCGTGTGACGTACACAGAAGCGCTGCGCTGTTACACTATATAAACTTGCTTTATGTATTTCCCTGATGTCGAAATCAAGCATGTATAAATGTCAGGAATCAGGATTCCTGCTGCATGTCAATATCCACGGATCACTGGATCTTTGGTAAGTTGTAAGGAACACTATATCGAGGCCAAACTGATAATCATTTTGTTTTACTCGAGTTTTCGCAGTTTCCCCTTTTAAATCCAGTCATGTAGCAGCTCGTTTGCCACTCATTGGATCTGTGTGGTGTCTAAATCACACATCTAGCTACTGGAGTGCCTCAGGGCTCAGTGCTGGGACCTTTTCTCTTCTCAATCTACATATCATCATTAGGATCTGTCATTCAGAAACATTGATTTTCCTATCACTGCTATGCTATGCTTGTGGAAATTCGGTTCGCGTACCTACCCCGAAGTGATAAAATAAAATAAAATTTTGTATCAAATTTATAGGCAAGACAAGTAGTTTGTTTAGGCATGGTTTGTAGGGAATTACAAACCTGCGCACATATATTCAAACGCACATAACTATAGAATCAATTCTTAATGCGAATGTGAAGCGTTTATCACAGGTTCACGTTTAAAGTCTGTTTAGAGAGAACGGTGTCGTCTTAGCGGCCCCTAATTTAATAACAAATGATCATTTCGATGGAAGTGAATCAATCAAAACTAACTTTAGCTGGAAAATAACATTATTCAAGAACCGCTAAAACCAAACCAATCTCCGTTACCTTAAATTATATGTTTATCTCTGTAAAGCTGCTTTGAAACAATCTATATTGTTAAAAGCGCTATATAAATGAGGATGACTTGACTTAACTGACGACACACAACTCTACCTCTCATTCCAGCCAGATGATCCGACGTTAGCTTCTCGTATCTCAGCCTGACACACACACATTTCTTGCTGGATGAAGGACCACCACCTTCACCTCAACCTTTGTTAACCATAAAGTTTGTCAACCATAACTCCTTCCAGCACAGGGAAGAACCTTTGAGCTGTGATTGATGATCAGTTAAACTTCACAAGACCACATTGCTCGAACTTCTCTGAGTATGATGACAGAATTTTCGATTTTGAGTAAACTATCGATTTGAGTTTCTGTCTCGTCTGGTCCTTCTCTTTCATATTTGGTTTTCTTTTTTGTTTTCCTTATCCATGTTATGCTGTTTTCTGTGAAACTTACCACTATCAGAATTAACAAATAACATGTCCATGGCAGCAATCAAATTTTATAACGGCAAAACCTGGGTCGCTGAAACACTAAACGGTTTCCCTCACCCAAGAGAACCGTTTAAGGGATTATATGCAACACCATTAAATGGGAAATCACGCCGTAAGTCTCATACCTCAGGGAAAAACTTAAGGTGCTTTTTGCAACCACAGGCCCTTCCTTTTGGATATGCTACACAACTCTTGTTCTATCCATACTGAACTATAGTAATGCTCTCTTGGCAGGCCTTCCAGCATCACTGTCAAAACCTCTGCAGCTTACCCAGAATGCAGCAGTGCGAGTGATCTCTAACGAGCCGTCACACCTCTCTTCGTCAATTTGCACTGGTTTCAAATAGCCGCTCACATCAAACTCAAGGCACTGATGATTGCCTACAGAACAACTGTATATGTGGCCTCCAGAAGCTTGAGTTCTGCACGTGCCATCATCAAAATCACTTTCACTGACCTTTACCTGCACTGTTCCTTGCTGGTGGAATTATGCAGGTCAAGATGCATCTGTTTTTGTCAACGCTTGACCCATTTAAAAAAAAAAAAAAAAAAAAAAAAAAAATATTTCAAGCATACAATGAAAAAGTGTACAATATGTAGACAATAATCGAAAGAACACTGATGATCAAACAAATAAAAATTCACCGCTGCTTGAAAAGGAGTGGGATGAAGTTTATCACTTATTGATTCCCACACCCTTTTTTTAAACTCTTAATACATTAGTTTACTTCCTTTGGTATTATCCACTTTTTTATTAGGAACACCTATTCAATTTCTCATTAATGCAATTATCTAATCAACCAATCACATGGCAGTTGCTTCAATGCATTTAAGGCTGTGGTCCCGGTCAAGACAATCTCCTGAACTCCAAACTGAATGTCAGAATAGGAAAGAAAGGTGAAAGGTGAGCGTGGCATGGTTGTTGGTGCCAGACGGGCCGGTCTGAGTATTTTACAATCTGCTCAGTTACTGGGAATTTCACGCACAACCATTTCTAGGGTTTACAAAGAATGGTGTGAAAAGGGAAAAACATCCAGTATGCGGCAGTCCTGTGGGCGAAAATGCCTTGTTGATGCTAGAGGTCAGAGGAGAATGGGCCGACTGATTCAAGCTGATAGAAGAGCAACTTTGACTGAAATAACCACTCGTTACAACCGAGGTATGCAGCAAAGCATTTGTGAAGCCACAACACGCACAACCTTGAGGCGGATGGGCTACAACAGCAGAAGACCCCACCGGGTACCACTCATCTCCACTACAAATAGGAAAAAGAGGCTACAATTTGCAAGAGCTCACCAAAATTGAACAGTTGAAGACTGGAGAAATGTTGCCTGGTCTGATGAGTCTCGATTTCTGTTAAGACATTCAGATGGTAGAGTCAGAATTTGGCGTAAACAGAATGAGAACATGGATCCATCATGCCTTGTTACCACTGTGCAGGCTGGTGGTGGTGGTGTAATGGTGTAGGGGATGTTTTCTTGGCACACTTTAGGCCCCTTAGTGCCAATTGGGCATCGTTTAAATGCCACGGCCGACCTGAGCATTGTTTCTGACCATGTCCATCCCTTTATGGCCACCATGTACCCATCCTCTGATGGCTACTTCCAGCAGGATAATGGACCATGTCACAAAGCTCGAATCATTTCAAATTGGTTTCTTGAATGCTTTCAGCACCTTGTTGAATCAATGCCACGTAGAATTAAGGCAGTTCTGAAGGCGAAAGGGGGTCAAACACAGTATTAGTATGGTGTTCCTAATAATCCTTTAGGTGAGTGTATTATCTTTATACAATTATACAATATTCTAGCTACAAAATTTCCAGCTTAACCAACTCATTTTCCTTCATTTTTATAACGTTCAAAAAACATTTCTTTAAACAATCATTCCATTAATACTGACACTTACCATTTATTATTTATTTATTCATAAAAACAAATCTTGCTTGGTTTACTGTGCTTCACTAACTGGGTCTTATATTTGTTGCCCTATTGTTGGTTTGATTGCTTCTATTGTTCTCCTCATGTGCAAGTCGCTTTGGATAAAAGCGTCTGCTATATGATTAAATGTAAATCTTGTTTGCTTTTAAAATCTAAAAGGATTTCTCATTTCATTTCTGAACAGTGCAAAACCCTGCTTTCTATTGCACTGTCCTCAGTGTAAAACATGCAGTGTAGTCGAATAGCAAACCTTATGAGACGGTTCTTAAAAATCCAAAATCCAATGAGTAGTTAAAGATTAAAGGGATAGTTCACCGGAAAATTATCATTTGCTCACCCTCATGTCATCCCAAACATTGTCCAAGCAACATTGGACCCCATTGACTTTTATTAAATGGACAAAATACAAAGAAAAATGTTTTTGTATTCCACAGTAGAAAGGATTGAGATGATATGAGTTTGAGTAAATGATTATAATTGATTCTAAATGACAGTTTAATAACAGTTCTTCAAAATATTACCAATAACAGGCTATTGGTTTTGTTTAATATATTTGCTAGGTATTAGGATCACTCATTAAGCACTAAATATGATTCTCAAATCTCATGTTGCAGAATCAAAATGAATGGAGATATTTTTTTCTCCACTTTTTTTTCCACTGCCATTGCATAGAGAGATAGTAGCAGTGCTGTAAGTGTTGTTCATCTGTGTGTGTGTGTGTGTGTGTGTGTGTGTGTGTGTGTGTGTGTGTGTGTGTGTGTGTGTGTGTGTGTGTGTGTGTGTGTGTGTGTGTGTGTGTGTGTGTGTGTGTGTGTGTGTGTGTGTGTGTGTGTTTACTATTAAAGAGATACAGAGGCTGCAGCCACACATACAGTTATTAATATACTTGTCACAGCTTTGTGTGTCACACCATTTCTCTGCCGTAATAGTGTTTAAATGTGTGCAGCAGATGTACTGCAGTCAGACACACTCCCACACACACAAACTGAGAGAGTCAGTGTGAGAACACAGATCACACACAGATCTCCGAGACAGCTGGACGGCACAGGGAGAATATGGCAGCGGCTTCCGGCACATCTAACTTTACAAATAAAATAAAACTATTCTTAAGGCAAGACACTACAGGAGAATAGGGTAAAAAATTAAACTAATAGATAAAACAATGCTTTCCCCAGTTTGTAAAGCAGCGGATTAACACAATTATTTTGTATTACAAGTTTGCAAAAAAAAAAAAAAAAAAAAAAAAAAAAATTTAAATATGTGCTCGTTTTGCATACATTTCATGTTCATTTTGTTGACATGTTTGTCAAGTCAAGTCAAGTCACCTTTATTTATAAAGCGCTTTTTACAATACAGAGTGTTTCAAAGCAGCTTTACAGAGATAACAGCTTAAGTAAGTTGTGGTGTTTCATTTTCATTAAGCTTTTTTACCTTCAGAATATTGATGTGAAGAAAACTGTAAAGTTTGGTGTGTGTGAAGCTGCTGAAGTGGAGATTTCAGACTCAAACTCACAGCCTTTAAAAGACATGCACTGAAACTGAAACCAAGCGCAAATAGATCCAAAACAATAAACATAAAACTGTATTTGGGTGTTTTATTTCCATGTAGTCTGGAAGAAGACATATTATGGAAGCAAAATAGACCAATATCTCAATATTGACCAGTGCATGAAAAAGCTTTATCTACCAAATGTCCATCATGTTTCCCAAAAACAAAACCTTTTTTAAAGCAACACATAAATAGTTTTGCATTAAAGTGTATGATTTACCAGACTTACTCTTATATGCATGAAATAGTTCCCGGTCTGCTGACAGTTCAAGAGGATAAAAAATTCAAATGATAAATTATCAACAGAACTTTACCAATTAAAATCCTCAGGCAAAGACTGTAAGTGACTGAACTTTTGTTAAAGGTCTGGGTTTAATTTATAAATAAATAAAGATCTTTCTCCTTCATTTACTAATTGTGTTGAATATGCACAGACATCCACGTTCCTGCTCTCACTAAAACGGCTTTATTCTGTTCGGTTGATGTCTAATGTCACATTAAGTGAAGCTAAACGCATTAACTGTGTTAAATAAATTCATGGCCTTAAACATTTAATTAAAGTCTCATGATTAGTCTGCTCGGTTATCGGCTCTCAGTGACCTGACACCACACGTTCTGTGCTCCCGACGCTCCTTTTAAAATGCTTTATTCTTACAATAATATATTTTTAGTTTTCCCCGGGTTCTGAGTTGCAATGGCGACATTTTTTTAAACATGAAAAGCAGCCGTTCATGTTCTGAAATTTAATTTCTGGCTCTTAAAGACAAAAGTGTAGCTCACAATAAAAATGGTAATAGAGAAGCATAAGCGGCTTTGTGTTGACCTGTCTGTCTGGCTTATGCTCAGCGATATAATATGCGGGTTAAATAAAGTGTTAACTTAGAAATATGATGCCAGGTTACATGTGGATTTTATCAGGCTTTCTATTTTAGTATTGTGCAATCATTTTACAAACTTAATTTACATAATTATTGGGCGTAATTATTAGTGGTGCCCCTAAAGTCAGAACAAACATATCTGTAAATTGTTCATAAAACCACTTTATGAATCTGAATTGCAACATTTGAGCATTTAGCACATGCTTTTATCCAAAGTGACTAACGTTGCAGTCAGTTCATGCATTCACTGGGAATTTAATCCATGACATTTACGTTGCCTTGACCTACTGTTTTAATGCATTAATTTCTCTAAAATTACAAACACATATAAAGCTGGAAGCAGCAATTAAGGGGCCAAACACAACAAAGGCACAAATTCATGCCAGCATGACCAAAGACATATTATGATGATTTTAGGCAAAATGGCTGAAAAATCATAAACACAGTCATAGTAATACGATTTAATGGTTATCACTTTTGACCAATAGGTGGCGCTGTGACCAAATTGATGTGGTGTGGTCAGAGTAAGGTGTCAATATATCCGAAAACGGTTTTGTCTATCAACCTGAAATACATAACTTTATGCCGGCATGGTCTGAAAAATATCTAACTCGAAATTGGTGAAAATCTGAGAAACGGGGAGGAGTTTGAAAAAGTAGGTTTTCAAAGAAAATCTAAATGTCGGACATGGAAGTTTGACCGACAATAGAAAAATCGGTATCTATGTTCTCGACATGTCCCAAGGAATATATTAAGACCAGTTTCATTATAATAGGCAAAACGAATCAAAAGCTATCAACATTTTTTGAAAAATTCTAAATTCAAAATGGCCGACGCCCCAAAATAGCCGATATGGGAAATGGGTATCGTCTGACTCGTTATGCTGCACCGAATCTAAAGAGATTTTTATGATTTTTAGCCAAACCGTTCAGAAGTTATAAACAAAAATCTCCATTTTTCGTATCTCCTGACCACTAGGGGGCACTGCACCGAAACTGTGCCGGATATCCTCAGGTCATGGTGGGCATAACACACACCAAGTTTGGTCAAAATATGCTAAAGCGTTGCGAAGATATAGCCTCACGTTCATTTTGGTGTGCTTATTACTTATAAATCATGCATTTGCTTTTTCAAAATGCATGGTCATTGATTTAAAAATATATAAAATATAAAATAAATCCAGAGATGCTTGTTTGCTTCTCAATTATGTCCTTAATGGCTAATGTTTGCATTAGAGGTCATAAATAATATAAAAAAGAATATAAATATAACTATTCTAATGCACTATAGGTCTTAATGAGTCTTTATTAACATGATATAAATAAGTATAAACGGGCTATAATTCATTATAAGCATGGTCTTCACAGAAAGTGTGGCCGAATTTTGTTGCTAGCCCTTACAAAAGTTATTAAAATCAACGTGAGTGCAACTTTGGACAGTTGGTGGCGCTAGAGGGATTGAGTTAGAGACTCCAAAATGGCTGTGGATAATGTTCAGACCGTCCTCTATCAGTGTGCCAAATCTCACAACTTTCCTGCAAACGGTTCTATGGGCGGCCATAGACTCAAGAGCGGAAGAAGAAGAAGAAGAAGTAGAAAACGAATGTTAGTTGAAAGTGAACAAAAGCAAACAAAACGCTTACAGATTAATTACAGGATAACTTCACCTATAAAGCCTTCTGCATCTAAATGATCAACACAATCTCCTCCAGTGCTTCTGTCTCTGATTGATAGTTTAGACCGTTTTAGTTTTATAGTATCATTTGTAGTATAAACTCCTTCAGCTCGAGCTTCATGTGTCTTTCTGCTGTCAAATATGATTTTTATCAAGTAAACGCAAGAATAACTTTGATATTGTTGTTAGTAATATTTGCTGGACTGAAGCAACTTTGGTTTACTTGATTATCAATACCTCATTTTTATATAATACACAGTGTAAAAAATGTCTAACCTCCCCAACTCAAAATTTTCTGGAGATTGCCCACGTCTAAATTTTGTGAAATTCTGCTAATTTAATTTTATCAATTTGCAGAATTTCACTTGGGCCAATTGAAAAAGTGTTACGGATAGCATGTAGGTTTCGGATCAGGGATGTTGGCGTGATGTTTCTTCCATTATCGTGTGCATACGCTTGCAGTGAGCAGAGATCCAGAGGACAGATGTTCGGCTCTAATGTGTGTTTGTGAATTTGTGAGCAGATTCACAGATTAATTGCAATGATGATTATAGAGCCATTAGAACTGTGACACCATCACATTACAACACTTTTTTTTCCAGGCTTTTATGGCTCATATATAGTATTAGAATATGGAGGGGAAAAAACACCTAAATATTCAGAGGTCCAAACTGAGCAAAAATATGCTATTTGGTGCAGATGCTGATGTTTACACTGACAAAAAGTCCTAGTGAAATTCTGATCCTTGCAATTTATTTTGTATTTGTATTTATTTGTTTGTAAAGCACCTTCCAGGCTCCAAAGTGCTATACATTACAAATGATCTAAATCCAAACAGCTCATAACAAATGATCGAGAACAAAAAAACAAGATAAACAATAAAAAAGTACAACACCCATTAAAAGAGTGACTTAAAATGCAAGAGAGAACAAGTGAGCTCATTAAGCCTTATAAGGCACATATATCCTCAAATGAGAGAACAAGTGAGACTTTAGACGAAACCTACAAATATTTAATGTTGGGGAAGGTCCAACAAAAAAGGGTCGTTCCATAATCTCGGACCTTGGACTTCAGACGTACTCTTGGGACAGTTAAATCTTAGTGATATGTGTGCCTTATAGGGCGTAATGAGCTCCACCGAGTGTTCTGGAGCTTTAAAAACATATAGTTAAATCTTGTAATGAATACTATATTGTACTGGTAACCAGCCCAATGAGGATAGCAAAGGAGTGTAGATCAGTACGATCTTATTACAGTAGGCTACATCAGATTGTCAATAATAGGGGTGGGGGAAAATCGATCCTTAGATGCATCGCGATGCGGACGTGGACGATTCTTAATCGATTCACAAATGTCAAAAATCGATTTTCAAAATTATTATTATTTTTTTTTAGATATATATTTATAATAACGTAATATTGACGGAACGCAAAAGACGGAACTCTGAAGCCCGGAAGTGCAGTGCCCGGACCGTCTGTGGCGTGCACATAACAGAGACGCGATGGCGCGCGAGATCCAAACACACTCGTTAAAAGCTGACGTGTGGAAATATTTTGGCTTCTGAAGTTGAAGGGGGAAAGGAGCTGGACAGTCAAGAGTCACACTAATTGTAAGCTTTGTAAAATAAAACTAAAATATTTCGGAAACACGACAAATATGAGAAGCCATATGACGCGTTTCCACCCAGAGGAGGAAAAACACTCGGCTGTACCGGTCGTTGTTATATTATTAATTTACTACAAGTTATGCTGCTAGTTCAGGCACACATTTATTTTCCTGTTGGTTCTTTGCAATGTTAATAAAATATATTGTACGTTAATTCTGTATGGGTCATTACTTTGTACTTTTAAAGCAAAGTATTTATAGTCACACACAAAAAGATTCAGATAATCGATTTAGCATCGAATCGCAGCCCTCTGAATCGGAATCGAATCGTGAGGTGCCTAGAGATTCCCACCCCTATGTCTTAGTTAGATGATATTTAAATGCTTTTATTATCAAAGCTCTGTAGTTTTAAAACATATAATGCAATGCAATACAATTATAATTGAGAGATGAACAAATAAACCTTCCTCAAAAGCCTGATGATCATCCACTGTAAAAAAATATTGTTGGCTTAACATAAAAAAGTAAGTTACCAGGTTGCCTTAAAATTTTGAGTTCATTGAAAAAAAAAAGTGTTAATACAATAAAGTAGAATTGACAAAAGTAGATAACAAATCATGAAAATATTTTATTTACAGTGATATGCAATATAATTTATAATATATATATATTTTTTTACAACAGAAACAATGCAGTAATAGAAATAGTGCTGAGATTCTCCAGGACTGAATATCTCAAGGACATGAATGTGTCTTTAAAGTGTCTCAGAGCCAGATGAGATCGGGTCACATGGGACGTCACATAAAACAGTCAAACTGTAGGTCATGTGCAAAGCTAAAAGATGCCACTCGAAACTTTCTAAGTGACAAAACTTGACCCAACAGATGGAAGCAGTACGAGACTTTTTCATGAGACCCTACGGATGTGTGTGTCGAGCAGAGAGCCAAAGCAAACGTCCATCAAAGTATTCCTCATATTCACAGCGTCACATGCCCTCATCAAGTGAGTCTCAGACGCGAGGAACGTCCCAACCCTCGGGACCGAGCTTTCATTCTCATCCTCACCACACACACACACACACACACACACACACTCACCACACACACACACACACACCTGACCAATATCTGCTCTCGCTGAAGGCTTTCACATCCAGAGTCTCACAGATCAAGAGGAATGACTAACTAACCCCACGTTTTACACTCAATGACATGTTCATTTAAAAACAAAAGCATTAAAAATGCAATCATTTGAATGCACCTTTTACTATTAATTCAATTCAGAATTTTTTCAGAATTAAATGTCATTTTGATCTTTTTTAGGGGCTACAAGTAAAAACATCCAGGTGGTGAAGCCAAAAAGTGAAATTTTTCACACACACACACACACACACACACACACACACACACACACACACACACACACACACACACATGCAGATCTTTCCTCCAGAGCTCAGATGTACACACACACACACGCACGCACGCACAAACACACACACACACACACACACACACACTGATGCATATCTTTCCTCCAGAGCTCAGATGTTCACCCACGCACACACACACACACGCACGCACACACACGCGCACAAACAAAAATAAATAATAAAAATATAAATAGCTAATCAGTCTTGTTTTAAGTTATTAATAATATTTAATAATAATAATAATGAAAAAAAAAGTTCATATTAATAATAACACTATTTTTACAAATTACTATTAATAATAATGACAGATATTATAGATTAATAAACATTACAAAAATATATTTTACTATTATTATTATTATTATTATAGACAGATATTATAGACAGCCTTGACATTTTTAAGTTAATAGGCCTTATGGACAGAGAACAATAGATTGATAGATAGAATATATATATATATATATTTTTTTTATTAATATAATAAAAAAAGTAAATATATAATATAATATTATAATATAATGTTATATAATATTATATTATATATAATAATAATAATATAATGCATATATATATATATATGTATGTGCATTATATTATTATTTCTTATTTGTCACTGACCCTTTCTCACATTTACGATTATAAACAATAAGATTCTTAGTCATGACAAATAATGTGCAAGACTGTGGACGTACAAGCTTGTTTTTGTTTTTATTTGAGCGTATTTACTCTGCATTTTCACTGGTAACTTCACACTCGACACGTTATAGACCACACACACATTGTAGACCACACACACGTTATAGATCACACACACATTATAGACCACACACACATTATAGATCACACACAGCTGACGTACAGCGCACTTTAAACCCCTGACGCTCTGAGTGTGTTACAGGAGCAGCGACGACACAATACAGCCGATCATAAACCCGTGATATTGCTCTCGGCACCTTTTACATCTGTTTCTCCCTGTGTTTTATTGTGGGAGGGAAAAGATTGCCACGGAAGTGATGAATTGGAAAGTCTTTAGATTGTCCTCAAGTTAATTCGTGTTTATTGTGGGCAGGAAAGGCTGACCGAGGCAGAAGGGGAATCCGTCGATTAGGCCTCGTGTCTGAACGCCTGAGCGATTCTCATCGTGACAGAAGAGGAGGAGGAACGATCCGACACTTCCCTGCTAATCAATCCTGCAATTACTGCAGGCGTCATAAAGCACTGGCGCTCATAAAACCAGCCCTAAAACACACACACACACACACACACAATACGGCCCGTTACATCTCTTATCTGACTAAACAGCACCTTCCCATGCCAAATAATTAAAGACTTGAGCATTAGAGTGAATTGATGTGTGTGTGTGTGTGTGTGTGTGTGTGTGTGTGTGTGTGTGTGTGTGTGTGTGTGTGTGTGTGTGTGTGTGTGTGTGTGTGTGTGTGTGTGAGAGAGATCTGGCCAGGTGGACCTCCACAAAACCAGCGAAGATGAGCAATTATTAAAGATAAGTGAAGATTAGTAGGCGTGAGCCCATTACATGCCAAGCAAATCTCCAGAAAGATTGGAAACGCTCGCTGGACTCAATCCCAGTGTTGAAGCTCGACGTTCAGTGCGTTATTGCACTGGGATTGAGTTTGCATCTTAAACCTCACTGTACAATCTTTACATTTGCATATTACAGAAATCCTAAGTCTTAAGTTAAAGTCCCCCTGTGGTGAAACTCCAGCGTTTAATGTTGTTTATATGGTGTTTTTAATCTGCTTTAAGACACACCATGTGTAAGTTCATAAGTCGACAGCATTGCTGAGTATTTCCTCCTTAAAACTGCAGTGAACCAAAGACAGTCTCAAAAACACGGTTTGAAATCGCTGGTGTTTCTGACGTCACAAACGACCTTGTAACCAATCAGATCAACGTGTGATCGTCAACCAGTGGATCTCTGAGCTGAGTGAGTGAGTGGAGGCGGGGCTCATTTGCATATTCGTAGAACCGCGCATACTAAATGAGGCAAGGGTGTCGAGTTACATTCAAGATATTTTAAGGCGTTTTCTACTATTTTCAAAGTAAAAACGCTTAAATATGTCCTTTTGTGATCAAAGATGAGTTTTAAGGATAAAATGATTGACTAGAGGGGGATTTTAAGATCTGACAAGTTCATTTAGACAAACCAACTATCCAGCAACGCTAGAGTTTAGAATAAGTGTGTTTTTAATGAACTGCTGCAGAGAGAGAAGTTTTGATAAGCTTGTTAGAAAAGCCAAAGCCTATCATTATATTTCGTGGGAGTCTATAATTATCAGTGTTTTATCGTTTATCATTTGGTTGCTCAAAAAGTCTTTCCGCCATTAAACATCGCCGTTGTTCATCCTGTATCATTAATCATTGGCAAATTTGCCTCTAAATGATCAACATTAAAATATTCTGATAAACCTGTCGCACACACTCTCCTCCAGTGCTTCAGTCTCTGACTGATAGTTTAGACCGTTTTATCAAGTAAAAGTCTTTTATTATAATTGTACAAACGTCCTCCTTCAGCTCGAGGTTTCAAGTCTTTTTTGCTGTGAAATCTGCACTGATTTTTATAATGTAAAAATAACTGTTATACTGGTTTAGAGATCCGATCGATTTACATTACAAGCATCAGAATTTCTTCCATGTAAACATCAGCATTTGCACCAAATTGCATATTTTTGTTCAGTCTGGACCTCTGAATATTAAGGTGTTTTTTTTTCTCCATATTCTCACCATATCATATGAGCCATAAAAGCCTGATTTATCAAATATGATACATAACATGATATCAACAAACTTTTTCACTTTTTAGATGTCGTCTAAAGGTGCAATAAAATTTTCCATAAAAAAAAAAAAACGAGTTTTCTGACTATTATGTCAGGCTTTACAGGATTAACCTTTATGTTCCGTTTAAATGATTTCAATACATTCCTCTGACATAACCATGACATTATTAAGCCTTTTACCTTCTGTTTGATGAATCATAAGAACACAAGACACGTTGGGAAAGATGAACTTCTTTTGACTAGACATGAGTCATGACATGTTAAAAACATCTCACTCACTCAAACAGCAAAAGCACAGCAGCGGTCAAAGACGTCCATCTATTAAAAACACATCTTGAGACGTCGAGACACTTTGAATTCAAGAAGACATCCTCAATGGACACTAAAAGCCATATTAAAAAAAACACCTAGTCCACATTTTCAGTACAAACTCACAAACTAACTGGGATCCCCTTCTCCACAATGCATACATGCAATGCTGCCTTACAATTCATTTGGTAACACTTTACTTGAAGGGGTGTGCATAAGACTGACATGACACCTTCATAATCATGACATGACACATGTCATGAATATGAAGGAGGGTTTATGCATGTTTATGACAACTGTCATTAAGTGTCATTCACTCAATTATGACATTTTTAATGCAAATATGACATTGTTTGAGATGTCTTTGTTATGACAACTTGACATAAACCAATACATCATAACCTGTCAGTGTCTTTGTCATGACAACTTGACATTACTAAGACAACACAACCTGTCATAAATATGTCATAAACATGACATAGCAGAGTAATTATCAAACTTAAGAAACTACTTAGCTTTATGGGTTAACATTACATTAAACTGTCATGTGGTTTTGACATTGGCTGTCATGAGGCATTATAACTGTGTCATGAATATTTTTCTTGACCTCAACTACAGCGGTACACATTCAATTTGTCATTAAAAAGTTACAATGGCTTCATGACAGCCAATGTCAAAACCAACTACCTGACAGTTTAATGTAATGTTAACCCATAAAGCTAAGTGGTTTCTTAAGTTTGATAATTAATCTGCTATGTCATGTTTACGGCATATTTATGACAGGTTGTGTTGTCTTAGTAATGTCAAGTTGTCATGACAAAGACACTGACAGGTTATGATGTATTGGTTTATGTCAAGTTGTCATAACAAAGACATCTCAAACAATGTCATATTTGCATTCAAAATGAGCAAATGACACTTAATGACAGTTAAACATGCAAAAACCTTCATATTCATGTGTCATGTCATGATTATGAAGGTGTCATGTCAGTCTTGAACACACCTCTTCAAGTAAAGTGTTACCATTCATTTTAATGTCATTGCATACTCTTTTTTTCCACCGTCTGATGCCTGAAAACACTGTCTAGATTTAGGAACAGAGCTATCATCTAAACGGCATCTGCAGATTTACTAGAATACATAAAACACATCAAATCTTCAGGTCATTAAAGTGATTTGCACCCAAAACTCAGAAGAGCTACATGAGAATGGAGAGTTTGACTCACTGATCATCTTCAGTTTAAACACTTATAAACGCCGGCGGCGGAAACCCAAGTGTTCAATTACAGCATGTTTGTGTTATGATAGTTCCTCACTGTTATTGTTGAGTCTCAGACTCATCGGGAGAGAAATAAGCAGCTCTATCTGCTTCTCGCACCGTGTCTGTTCAGTCTCTCTGTCATACGGGCATAAACAGAGGCTCGGGAGATAAAAATAAATGAAGTTTCTCTGCTCTGCTGAAGCCTGTAAATAATTAATTGGTTTGTTTCAAAAGAGGATGCAACGCATGTCAAATTCAGCCATTGTTCCGGGCGTCGTGATCCTGTTGTGTTGTCTTAGCATTTAAACACTCGTCTTTTTAAACTCTGTTGTGAAAGGACTCTTTTCACAGGAGAGAGGACGAAAACACTCGGAAAACTCCCTATAGAAACCATCCAGGACATCTCAACATAATGTTTGGAAGTTTTACACACACTGCAAAAAATGCTTTTCTTACTCAGTATTTTTGTCTTGTTTCCAGTCCAAATATCTAAACATTATTAAATCAAAATGCATTTACTAGATGAGTGAAATGACATAAGATATTATGTCTTGTTTTCTAGGGGAAATAAATCAAAATGAAGTGAGTTTATGCTTAAAACAAGCTGCCAATGGGGTTAAGAAAAATAATATTGTTTCTGTTTGAATTAAGATTATTTTTCTGGTAACACTTTACTTGAAGGGGTGTGCATAAGACTGACATGACACCTTCATAATCATGACATGACACATGTTATGAATATGAAGGAAGTTGTATGCATGTTTATGACAACTGTCATTAAGTGTCATTCGCTCAATTATGACATTTTTAATGCAAATATGACATTGTTTGAAATGTCTTTGTTATAACAACTTGACATAAACCAATACATCATAACCTGTCAGTGTCTTTGTCATGACAACTTGACATTACTAAGACAACACAACCTGTCATAAACATGACCTAGCAGATTAATTATCAAACTTAAGAAACCACTTAGCTTTATGGGTTAACATTACATTAAACTGTCAGGTGGTTGGTTTTGACATTGGCTGTCATGAAGCCATTATAACTGTTTAATGACAAATTGAATGTGTACCACTGTAGTTGAGGTCAAGAAAAATATTCATGACAGTTATAATGGCCTTATGACAGCCAATGTCAAAACCAACCACCTGACAGTTTAATTTAATGTAATGTCAAGTTGTCATGACAAAGACACTGACAGGTTATGATGCTATGGTTTATGTCAAGATGTCATAACAAAGACATCTTAAACAATGTCATATTTGCATTCAAAATGTCATTATTGAGCGAAAGACACTTAATGACAGTTGTCATAAACATGCATAAACCCTACTTCATATTCATGACATATGTCATGTCATAATTATGAAGGTGTCATGTCAGTCTTATGCACACCCCTTCAAGTAAAGTGTTACCATTTTTCTTAACCCCATTGGCTGATAATTTTGCTTGTTTTAAGCATAAACTCACTTCATTTTGATTTATTTCCCCAGAAAGCAAGACATAATATATTATGTAAATTCACTCATCTAGTAAATGCATCTTGATTTAAGAATCTTTAGATATTTGGACTGGAAACAAGACAGAAATACTAAGTAAGAAAAGCATTTTAGCAGTGAAACTTCAACTCTATGTCAGATTCTGGTTAGTCCTCTGTTATCTATACCATCTCAAATCATACGATGTCATATCAGTTTTAGGGATCTCAGTCTGACGCCCACTGGAAAGTAAACATAGCGCTCCTCAAATAGGCACATCGGACAGGGAATCACAGATTTCATGGCGATTCGTAAATCTCATATTATCACGGCTTATGAAACATGTGATGAGAGAGAACCGTGAGTCACATCACAAATCACTGAATAATGAAACTATTATGAGCGATCCAAAGAAAAGTGCGACTGGCATGATGAAGAATAGCGATATTAATATCCCCCATCTGAAAGTGACGGGTGGGTAAGTGCATGTGACGTGTTGTAATAGCTCGAGAGAAAGCCTCAGTGCTAATTAGGACGTGCGGTTTGATGTTTCCTTCGAATCAAATCCCACAGAAGCACGAGTGTCCGATCCGATCACATCACACGATCTTCAGCGAGACACATGCCGGATGATCTGTTTAAAACTGAATAAACATGCTCATTTATTACCATCAGGTTATGTGATGCTGTTGCCTAGAAACCTTTCACTGTGAATCACATTAAACAATTACAAATTCATAGAAAGCTTAAAGGAAAAGTGGTGATTTGGTCGCGCTCGTGTTAACAGAAGTTGAGTTGCAGAGGTCAGACTCATCTGTGATCCGGACTCGACATCACCGCACTCGACTAAAGGTTGATTCAAGGAAACTATTCTTGCAATTAGCCAACCGTATCTGCCCTGAAATACAGAGCGTTCGTTAAATGAATATTAAAGGTGTGCCCTGTGATTCAGTGCCACTGTACGGGTCGACCTGAGCTCTTCCTCTGCGGAATACAAACTACAGAAGATCACCTTAAAAATGACTTTTCAGAACAAACAAGCGTAATTCTGGATAGATCGAACTCCAGCCTGCAGGGTTGAGCACTGGTCACAAATGAAGTGAGGCGGCAGACAAGATGAGTTTGAATGTAAGAAAGTACAAATAAAATTTGTAGACAGACAGACAGAGAGATAAAGAGATTGATTGACGGACAGACAGAACGAACGTACAAACGAACGAATGAACAAACCAAAGATAGATAGATTGAACAATTGGGATGGATGGATGGATGGATGGATGGATGGATGGATGGATGGATAGATGGATAGAGATAGAGAGAATGATGGGTGGATGGATGGATGGATGGATGGATGGATCGATAGAACGATAGATAGATAGATAGACAGACAGACAGACGGACAGACAGACAGATAGAACGATAGATAGAACGATAGATAGATAGATAGAGAGATAGAGAGAATGATGGATGGATGGATGGATGGAACGATAGATAGATAGATAGATAGATAGATAGATAGATAGATAGATAGATAGATAGATAGATAGATAGATAGATAGATAGATAGATAGATAGATAGATAGAATGATGGGTGGATGGATGGATGGATGGATGGATCGATAGAACGATAGAACGATAGAACGATAGAACGATAGATAGATAGAACGATAGATAGATAGATAGATAGATAGATAGATAGATAGATAGATAGATAGATAGAACGATAGATAGATAGATAGATAGATAGATAGATAGATAGATAGATAGATAGATAGATAGATAGATAGATAGATAGATAGAACGATAGAACGATAGAACGATAGATAGATAGATAGATAGATAGATAGATAGATAGATAGATAGATAGATAGATAGACAGACAGACAGACAGACAGACAGACAGACAGACGGACGGACGGACGGACAGATAGAACGATAGATAGATAGACATACAGATAGATAGACATATAGATAGATAGATAGATAGATAGATAGATAGATAGATAGATAGATAGATAGATAGATAGATAGATAGATAGATAGATAGATAGATAGATAGATAGAACGATAGATAGAACGATAGATAGAACGATAGAACGATAGATAGATAGATAGATAGATAGATAGATAGATAGATAGATAGATAGATAGATAGATAGATAGATAGATAAACAGATAGACGGACGGACAGATATAAAACGATAGATAGAACGATAGATAGAACGATAGATAGATAGATAGATAGATAGATAGATAGATAGATAGATAGATAGAACGATAGATAGATAGAACGATAGATAGATAGAACGATAGATAGAACGATAGAACGATAGATAGATAGATAGATAGATAGATAGATAGATAGATAGATAGATAGATAGAACGATAGATAGATAGAACGATAGATAGAACGATAGAACGATAGAACGATAGATAGATAGATAGATAGATAGATAGATAGATAGATAGATAGATAGATAGATAGATAGATAGATAGATAGATAGATAGATACAGGGTGCGATTTGCGGGGGGGGGTTGGGGGGGGGATGCGTAGGGATTTCCCCCTCTCTGGTCAAAGTATCCCTGCCTCTGCTTAATTATTTTTATCCCCGGTGGGGATAAATGTATCCCCCCCTCAAAGTGATCAGTGCTACTACACTAGTGGCGAGACGGATCACAAAACTTATCACGGATCCGTGGTTTGATTAAAGTCAATTTTATTTTAAAATGCGCTCCTTCGGCTGGCTCTGGTTTAGCGGCCGCAGCCTCTCTGTAATCACCACTCTGCAGACTTGCTCAATGTCCCGCCCACGGCGCTATCTGATTGGTTACTCCTCACGAGTAATAGCCTATCAACACTTGCGAGAATGGGCAGTAGAGCTGTGTGTCGGAGGCGTTTAGCGCGGCGCGGTAGACGCGAATTGACACAGATAATGCATCTGTCTTTTCTATCATTTCACTGTAGCTCAGCATCGCGATGTAACGTTAACGTTGTTACTTTAACAGCAGTAGGCTACAACTGTAACTTTCTACTGTGATGGTTTAACTTTGCAATCAATCCATGGTTCAGCAGACTGATAGAAGTAGCCTAGCCTAAACTAAGTAAAGCGCTGTAATGTGAACTGTCAGTGCGATAGAACAATAAAATCCGAAATTGACCGCCCACTGGAAAGCTGCGGATTTTCCCACAGGAATGCAGGAAAAGACTATTTTCCTAGTATGATGCAAAGGCCTACACTATAGCGTATTTATGTTTAAGTTGACACTACGTTGTCCCATTTAATTTTGCCATTCATAAATAAGTGTTTTGACATGTCAAGCCAAGCACTATCCATGGTACTGGGAGGGGGATTTAATTCTTGCGTGTTTTTTCGTTGTGCGTGATCACAGTTCATATAAACTATTAGAGTAAAAAATATTGCGTTAGGCTACTTCATGAGTTGATAAGAAAAAAGATTTTACAATTCCTGCAAATGCAGTGATGAAGTTCATGTTCTCATGATTTATTTTTATGAATAAAACTTTTTCAAAACATCCCCCCCTCTGTTTTTTTTAACAAATCGCACCCTAGATAGATAGATAGATAGATAGATAGATAGATAGATAGATAGATAGATAGATAGATAGATAGATAGATAGATAGTTTCATCAGTGCCTGAGGCTCATGAAGTCTCTTAACAGTTTCGAGATGTTTAATATATAGAGTAATTAGTCTCGCGCCGCACTTCCAGGGAACAATGATCACGAAAACTAAATGAGTCCAGGGGAAAATAAAACGGTACAAAAAGTTGATTGCATCTGTCCAACTCCTTATTAAACGCCCTCTCTTCAACTCATTTAAAAAACCGTATAGCAGGCATAAAATTAACAGTATGTGCAGTTTCAGATCTTCTGTAGCCAACAGGAAGTTAATTACAGGGCTTTGTCTCATCGTGTCTTATCAAACAGGTCATGTAGAAAACCAGATCTGCACATTTTATACTTCATCTGAATCACAAATCAGAAGCTAGGAATGAGTGGATACGTACAGATAATACGCAGTTCTGCTCATGGAAATCTCAAATAAAACTAAAAATATCTCATGCCACTGAAAGAAATTTGGTGTAGGATTTACATTCAGAAATTGCTATTAAGTTTCACAAATAATTGCAAAGAAATGCTAGGCAACATTAAATAAAATGTCAAAATTTGCAGCGGAAAGACTACAATAACTTTAACCCTCATCCTCCCTCCAAAACATTTTTTTTTAAACAAATTTGAAAAATTGAGTGTTCATCGGAGGGATTCAAGACCCCAGGACTTCTGCCGCAGGTGAACCAAGAATACACCAAAGAAAATTTTATGGATTCGAGGAGTTTTGTGGTTGAAATTTAAAAAAGTAACAAATCCTTCCCTCACAGGTCAATTTGAGCCCTTAAGAATAACTGGAATGCTTCAGTACACATAGAACAACCTAAAAATGCTCAAAATTAATACTAAAGATGCTAAAACTTTACAAAAAAAATACCTATTTTATTATGTCTACATGTGTATCTGAATGCATACTGAAGAGAAACTGACTTTAGGACCCAGCGGAACAGCTCATTTACTCCATATAGAGATATAAGGCCGTCTAGAGTCATGAAATATCATGTTATATTAGTATTTTTTTTTTCACAATGTGAGGAATGTGCTTAAATGACTATTTATGTATTATTTATTGATCAAATCTAGTAATTCAAAGGTAAATAAAATAAAAAATAACAAAAAATCTCTCTAAAAAATGCATTAAAAAATAGAAAAACATTATGCAAATTATATAAAATAAGCTTTCTCTTTCATTTTGACCCGCGAGGGAAGGATGAGGGTTTTAAGAAAAAAATGAAGTGTAAAATGAAGTGTAAGCTTAAAGGTGCAGTGTGTAGATTTTAGCGGCATCTAGCGGTTCGGTTGCGAGTTGCACTAATGGCTCCGCCCACTGCTCACCCCTCCCTTTCGAAGAAGCTACGGTGGCTCAACCGGGACAAACATATTGTCTGGAGACAGCAGAGAATAGCCAGAGTAAGCCAAGAGTCTGTACCACAGTCCCTAATAAACCACATCATGGATAAAGTTTACAAAGCCATAGTCAGGTGAGGATGAAGGGTCTTAATATATGATATAATAATAGTAATCAGCTGATTGTCTCACAAACGTAACCAGCACATTTCTCCCCACATAGCAAACCCATAATACAGCGAGGGAGAAGAACCACATGAAACTATGCAACTATATATGTTTTCTAACAGGGTAGTAAAAGTTTAGCTGGCTAATATGAGCTGTTACTGTGGCTGAGCTAAAGCGTAAAGCCGTGTTTAAACTCGACGCGTCCGCATGAGCCCAAAGCTGCGCGCGGCAACAATGACGTGATTGTAACAGCGCGCGCGCCTCCGCATCCCCTAGACACCATTTACTACAAACAAATTAATAAATAATAATGAATAAAAATATTGTTTTTTTTCTCTGGTTTTCAAAACTCTTCGCGATCGACTTAAAATGCTTCCAAGATGGACTTGTCGACCGTGATCGACGGGTTGGTGACTCCTGTAACGTTACTGTTTTACGGTCAATAGTGCTAATCAGCTGATTGTCAAAGCCATAACACAGCGAGGGAGAAGAACTAAGTTACATGAAACAATCCAACTACATATTTTACACCACTGACAAGGGGAGAGTCACTACTCGCGGTGTCTATGGCTAGCTTCTAGCTTTCTGCGGCTTCTCTTTCAAGGTAGTGACGAAACGCGCTCTGTAGCGCTGTGTGTTCGCTGTGTGTGTTCGCTGTCGGCTACGGTAGAAACACGACGTCACAATATGTCGACCTTCATAGAAGAGGGTGCCCGCGGTTATGTAGATATAAATGTCTCATTCTAAGGTCTTTATACACCACTGAACACATAGTTATGGATCTTATATTGCATTTCTGTCAATAGAGCTGGTAAGTCCCGCCCATCTGTAAAACTCCAAGTGGACCTCTAGGTTGAAAAAGCGTCAATGCAAGTGAATGAGAGAAAATAATTTTTTTCTGCTCCCGTTTGAATTGTGCCATGAATGTGAACATATGTTGTCGGTGAATTTTTTATATAATTTCTCATGTAACGAGTTTGACAGTATATTGTATGATTCTTTGGCTCGCAGTTGTGGAATAGACATAACGAGAAAGACTACACGCCGCATATGTGACGTCGCCGCATAACACATTTTCCCTCCACAAATCACGGTGTGATAATCTAAGGAATTAGATCGAGATGCCTGTGTGTTTTGTACCCAAATGTCACCATTCAAACAAAGGCATGTTTAGCGGGATCCGTGTGCTAGTGGTGGTGACGTATATCAAACGCGTCGAAAGCAGCGAAGAGTTGTAGTCCACAAAGTGCTCTCACACAAAGTCTAACCGTATGAAAATTCTACCCGCTAAATTGTAGCATTCATTACACGAAAAATTATATAAAAAATTCACAGACAACATATGTTCACATTCATTGCAAAATTCAAACGGGATTAGAAAATAATTATTTTCTCTCATTCACTTGCATTGACGATTTTTCAACCTAGAGGTCCAGCGGGGTAAGCGGAAGGGGCGGGACTTACCAGCTCTATAGATCCTCAGAAATATTACACATTGCACCTTTAAACTTTGGCAAACTAGTTCTTCCTCAAAAGTGAAGCACAGTTTTACCCCTGACTTCTGCGCGCTGCTGTTCGTCTGATGCACCTGAGCACTGAAACATGATCCATCTTTAAAGAGTTTCACCATGAATCATTTCATCTGATCTCTAGAGTCGAGACGTGAGGTCTGAGAGAGTCCGACAGAAACACGAGTGTGTGAAACCGGATCTTCAGTCGTTCCCTGTTCCTGTTACCACAATCACCAGGACAATTAATACAACATGACACGAGAACAGAATCAATAAAACTTTCCTTTTCCCTGAATCCTCATGATTTCATAACAGCTCAGGCAGTGGATGGAGACGAATACTCATGAGAACTCGATCTGAGTGACAAAAGCATGTACTTGGACTGATGCTATAAATATCTCTCTCTATTGCTGAGTGATCGTGACTCTGCTGGGTTCGTGAGCTGATATGAAGCGCGAGAATGGAAATACAGTGTGAAATTATCAGACTGTACGCCTGAAACACAACGGGGAAACAGACCAGACTGGATGAACATATATTTAGGTAGATTAACACTACCGATCAAAAGTTTGTAATAATTCAGATTGTTTTAATGTTTGTGAAAGAGTCTCTTCTGCTCGCCAAGGCTGCATTTATTTGATCAGAAATACAGTAAAAATGTGAAATATTATTAGGATTTGAAATAGCTGATTTCTCTGTGACCAAATAGGGTAACACTAAGTGCATAAGACTGACATGACACCTTCATAATCATGACATGACACATGTCATGAATATGAAGGAGGTTTCATGCATGTTTATGACAACTGTTATTAAGTGTCATTCGCTCAATTATGACATTTTTAATGCAAATATGACATTGTTTGAGATGTCTTTGTTATGACAACTTGACATAAACCAATACATCATAACCTGTCAGTGTCTTTGTCATGACAACTTGACATTACTAAGACAACACAACCTGTCATAAATATGCGGTAAACATGACATAGCAGATTAATTATCAAACTTAAGAAACCACTTAGCTTTATGGGTTAACATTACATTAAACTGTCAGGTGGTTGGTTTTGACATTGGCTGTCATGAGGGCATTATAACTGTTTAATGACAAATTCAATGTGTACCACTTGAGGTCACGAAAAATATTCATGACACAGTTATAATGCCTCATGACAGCCAATGTCAACACCAAACACCTGACAGTTTAATGTAATGTTAACCCATAAAGCTAAGTGCTTTCTTAAGTTTGATAATTAATCTGCTATGTCATGTTTATGACATATGTATGACAATTTATGTTGTCTTGGTTTATGTCAAGTTGTCATAACAAAGACATCTCAAACAATGTCATATTTGCATTAAAAATGTCATAATTGAGCGAATGACACTTAATGACAGTTGTCATAAACATGCATAAAACCTCCTTCATATTCATGACATGTGTCGTGTCATGATTATGAAGGTGTCATGTCAGTCTTATGCACACCCCTTCAAATAAAAAGTGTTACCATAAATAGTAATGTGTCATTTATTCCTGTGATCAAAGCTGAATTTCAGGATCATTACTCCAGTAAGAACTAAAATGTCTAAATTTAATCTTAAACCAGTAGATGATGCAGCAAACAACGCCAGGATCATGGGTTCGATCCGCAGGGAATGGATGAACTGATAACATGCAAAACTTCAATGCAATGCAAGTCACTTTGGATAAAAGCTTCTACCGAATGCAGGAATGCCAAATGGTCCAATTTATGGTCCAATTTTAAATTTAGGGTCTAATTCCCATTAACTACGACTTTTTCCTCAATAAACCACTAATTACTGCTTATTAATAGTTAGTAAGGTAGTTGTTAAGTTTAGGTATTGGGTGGATTAAGGGATGTAGAATATGATCATGCAGAATAAGGCATTAATATGTGCTTTATAATCACTAATAAACAGCCAATATCCTAGTAATATGCATGATAATAAGCAACTAGTTAATAGTGAGAAATGGATCCTAAACTAAAGAGTTCCCCAACTTATATATTTACATGTTGCTCTGCAATTGTTTGGGTGCAGGTTTGATGAGTTGTTCTTGAATTACATGCCCAAGTTTTATATTAAGCGATAGGTGTTTGTTTAAATCAATAATCTTAAGTATATGCAATAATTATTGATTTCTTAGCAAATGCCACTAATAGAAAAAAGAGAAATGCATCGCAAAAGTAAGTCACTTTGGCTAAAAGCGTCCACTAAATGCAAACATTTTTCTTGCATATTCACATGCATTTTCATCTAAAATATTGCTGTTAAATTAAAAAAAAAGTTTGTGTTGATTACCAATCTGCACATATTTACATATTGCTGCACAGTTCTCCTCACAAATTACTTGCAACATTTCATATTTATGGTTTAAATCATTCATTAAAAATTATTGAATACCTCACAAATAGGATTAATACAAAAAAGTGACATTTAAAAACATTGAATATCATGCAAACACTGATAATGCAGTGTGTGTCACTTACTCTAGTGCACAGCAACCTGTTTTACACTCCAAATGGCTTTTGCGCACACAAACACACACACTGTGAAAGAAAGAGATTTGGATGACTCACACACACACACACACACACACACACACACTCCATGTTTAACAGCCCATTCGTCTTGAATGCTCGGCCGCTCTTGTGCCATCATTCAGCATGGTCTCCTCTCTTCCTCCGCTCTGCTCCTCCTCCCTAATTGTTTTTCTGACCTCCAAGGAGTAAAACTCTGCAAAATATCTGAGGCTTGAAATGAACATCCGTGCGCTCTTAGAACGGCAGCGCGGCGTGAGCGTGTTTATCAGCCTGTGTGTGTGTGTGTGTGTGTGAGTGAGTGTGTGTGTGTGTGTGAGGGCGAGAAAGAGACAGAGAGAGTGAGTGAGTGAGTGAGTGAGTGAGTGAGTGAGTGAGTGAGTGAGTGAGTGTGTGTGTGTGTGTGTGTGTGTGCGTGTGCGTGAGCGTGTGCGTGTGAGTGTGTGTGTGTGTGTGTGTGTGTGTGTGTGTGAGTGTGTGCGTGTGCGTGTGCGTGTGCGTGTGCGAGTGTGTGCGTGTGCGTGTGTGTGTGTGTGTGTGTGTGTGTGTGTGTGAGTGTGTGTGTGTGTGTGTGTGTGTGTGTGTGTGTGAGTGTGTGTGTGTGTGTGTGTGTGTGTGTGTGTGTGTGCACGAGGGTCACGTCGATACACACTCTGTTATAGTCATGTAACTTTTCTGCACGGCTGATTTCCCACAGACAAATATGCGGAATCCATCAGGCGGTGAACCGAGAACGCATGAGCGTGATAGCCGTCACAGCGAGGTCCGCAGAACACACTCTTCCTCCGCCAGTGGGATCCGTTCCACTGCCTTTTCCACCAGTGACAAATCAAACATGTTGAAATTGATCTTGATATTGCAGGACTCCCCGGAGACTCAAAGGCCTCTGAGACGAGCCCAAACACACTTAACATTTACGTATT
The DNA here is from genome assembly GCF_029890125.1 of Rhinichthys klamathensis goyatoka. Lineage (NCBI taxonomy): Eukaryota > Metazoa > Chordata > Actinopteri > Cypriniformes > Leuciscidae > Rhinichthys > Rhinichthys klamathensis. Next base: position 161,230 of record NW_026606863.1, read on the forward strand.
TGTACTGCACGTAAAATGTCCATGCATTTGTGGATAAAAGGTTTGCAATGATGAGTAAATGATCTATCCGTTTAAGCACATTGAGAACGGTCCTGGTGTAACTGGGCCTGTGTGTGAGATAAACACACACACGAAGGCCACAGTCTGATGCCCTTTAATCGCCTCATCTAAACTCTGGGATCTCGTCACGATGTGGATGCCGTGTAATTGGAGACTGGTGAGGTTATTACTGAATATAATGAGACATCTTTCAACATTTATCGGCTTTACGGGAGCGTCTATAAAGATGCATTAAAAGAGCAACGAGCAAAACATGCGGCTGATTAAAGGCTGAATAAACCCTGGAAAGTTTGTCAGTGATGCTGATGCAGACACACACTGTGTGTGAGTTTATACACTCTAAAAAAACGTTGGGTTATTTTTGTGTACCCAATAGCTGGGTTAAAAATATTGGGTCGTTCTGTTGGGTTATTCGGAACAGTTTTATTTTTATTAAAATAACCCAACATTAGGTCGGTGCTATATCAACCCACCATTGGGTTAGCTGTTGGGTCGTTTTTAACCCAACTTTTTTAAGTGAGTATGGATGTTAAGTGAGTGAGCATCTTCGCATGTTTACATAATTATGTAAACTATAGTTTAATATTTGAAAACAATATGTAGAAGAAAAGAGAGTTGCATTCTCAATTTACAAGATTTAATATTGCTCATATTTGAAAAAACACAAAATGTACTATAAAAAGTCCAAAATGACCATTTATTAAAACTAAACTGCAAAAACAACCAGTGTTGTTATTATTAACGAAAACGTATATTTAAAAAATAAAATAATTTTTTTTTACGTTTTCGGTAATCGAAAGACGATTTGAAAACCTTACATTTAAAAAACCTAAATGTAAATTAGAAACTGAAATCAAATAAGTTTAAGTAATTCAATAACTAAAACAACTAAAAATATAAAATAAAACCTCATTTAAAATATTATTAAAAGTAATAATAGAAAGAAAAAAATAGAAACGGAAATAAAACAAGTTGAAGTTGAAGTACTGCTATAATTACTCAAATAAATAAATAAATAAATAAATTAAAGTTATATATAAATGTTTTTTAAACAAAAAAAATGGCAAAAGCACATAAAATTACTAAAACAATCTAAAATTCAAATAAAAAACATAAAAAATAAAAGCTAATTTAAATATTATTATAACTTAAAAAACCTAAACTAAAATTAGAAACTGAAATAAAACAAGTTGAAGTTGAAGTACTACAACACATAAATAAACAAATAAACAAGTAAATTGAAGCTATATATACGTATATATATATATATATATATATATATATATATATATATATATATATATATATTTATTTATATATTTATTTATTTACTTATATATAAATATAATACTTATAATATTTAAAAACATATAATAAAATTAATGAAATATATATATATAAAAAAATCTAACAATAAAAACGACTCATTTGGGCAGCAAAAACATATATAAAGGACACAAGAGCAAAACACCAATCATATATAAGCACTGTTTCTCCTTTAGTGAGAGTTGGCCAATCACAGCAGAGAGTGTTTATAGAAGTCTTAAAGTAACAGCATCAAAAAAACTGCTTCTATTAGTTTAATTATAATGTGAAAAATAGGAATGGAAAAACTAAACTGTGTTTTGGGGCGAGAAACACTGAACATCAGAAACACTCGCATCAGTATTGATATTGCCAGTATAATACTCAGTATTATCAGTGTTTGTTTGTGCCGTGACAGAACTCGTGTCCATCGTTTCTACATCTGTGTGTTCATATCTAGTGTGTATTCCTCCTCAGACGTCACTGAAAGCTCATTGTTTGTTTGTGTGTGTGTGTGTGTGTGTGTGTGTGTGTGCGTGAGTGTGTGAGTGTGAGTGTGTGTGTGTGTTGACCATCGGGATCGGATCGCTTCTCTACGGTTTGAGAGGATAGAGCTGTTAAAGATCTGCACACACACACTGTGAGTGAGTGTGTGTGTGTGTGTGTGTGTGTGTGTGTGTGTGTGTGTGTGTGTGTGTGTGTGTGTGTGTGTGTGTGTGTGTGTGTGTGTGTGTGTGTGTGTGTGTGTGTGTGTGTGTGTGCGTGTGCGTGAGTGTGAGTGTGGACCATCGGTATCGGATCGCTTCTCTACGGTTTGAGAGGATAGAGCTGTTAAAGATCTGCACACACACACACACACTGTGAGCTTCATCACGTACGTCTCGTGATCTTAATTATACAGTAAATGACAACGATTTGACTTCAATAATTCAGATTATCACAGAAGCTCGGATATAAACACTCACGTCTACAGTAGATCGAACAGTAATCTTCTGAAAGTAGCTTTACACTTCAAATAAAGAGTGTATAGTGTTACACCAGTAGGGGGCGACAAGTGAGTGTTAAAAATGTGTCTGTAATTGATTCATTCATTCAAGAAATTTGTTCAAAATGGCGATTCATTGAATGATGAAACTAGTTTTTATGAGTGAGTCATTGAATCATTCACTCACACATTAAAAAAATAGTTTTTAATAGACTGTAGCGAGTAACATTTAGTCCGAACCTCTAGTAAATTACGTTGTTTTGTTAAATAATGTAAATAATTACATAAAATTAAATAAAAATATAATATCTAACAATTTTCCAGGCTTTCATTACAATCAATAAATCAATTAAAAATAAAGTGTCCAATCATTGATATTTAAAAGCATACAATTATTATAATAATTATACAAAGAATATTTAAAACTATATAGAATAAAATTAAATACATTTTTTACAAATATTTTCCAGTCTTTGATGATATTCAAAACCATTTAAAAAAATCTAAATAATAAATCTTATGATTTTTTTTCTGTTATAGCATTCTTTTACATTTTTAAGAGAAAGAAAACAGAAATATGACCTATAAAAAGACACTGGATGTACAACTTTTGATAATATTATTTGATGACAAATAATGATAAGGCTAAAAAAATTTTTTTTAAATCATATTCAGATTTGCTGATGATAAACAAAAGACAAAACTTAGCATTAGACCACTTCACGCTCATTTCTCAAACACAGTTTTTAATAAAACTCTCCAGTTATGAAGCATTAATAACTGTAACTGTGTGTTTGATGCAGTAAAGCGTTTCCACTGAACGCAGAGCAGATTAAACACTACATTATTCCTGTTGGCACTTTCTCTCAACTTCACACCATGACTTCACATTCACTCGCTCCCACCAGCTGCTTTCAACACGCCACACACACACACACACACACACACACACACACACACACACACACACACACACAACCTTCAGAAGCGGAGAACCTTTGCAACATATGCAGAGCTCATGCTAAACACCAATCAAAAGCCTTTCAGTGACGATTCAGAGTAAGGACAGATATATCAGTGTGTCCGGTGGAGTGTGTGTGTGTGTGTGTGTGTGTGTGTGTGTGTGTGTGTGTGTGAGAGAGAGAGAGAGAGAGAGAGAGTGTGTGTGTGTGTGTGTGTGTGTGTGTGTGTGTGTGTGTGTGTGTGTGTGTGTGTGTGTGTGTGTGTGTGTGTGTGTGTGTGTGTGTGTGTGTGTGTGTGTGTGTGTGTGTGTGTGTGTGTGTGAGAGTGTGTGTGTGAGAGTGTGTGTGTGTGTGTGACCTTGTGTCCTGAAGTATTAAAGGCTGCTGGAGTCTAGACCGAGAAGAGGGCCGAGGGTCCTTGGTGGATCATTGTTGATGAGCCGACATGTTTTATCTCCT
>NW_026606863.1:175000-180000 GCF_029890125.1 Rhinichthys klamathensis goyatoka
TGAAAACAGTGATACCCGGCTTGTAAATATACACACTTCCTTGTTGCGCAATACCACTATGTAAAAGGCCAATGAAATCGATGTTGTTTGGCAGATTCCGTGAACAACAACCAATTGAAAAATTGCCGATGGAGAAATATTTTTCTTACCCAATCAGAGGAAGGTTACCATGACCTTTCTAGCAAATCAGAGGACACTGTAGCCTTGCAAGGGGTGGTACTATATAGTTAGGGATATGACACAAACAGCGTTGAATGGAGAGAAGGAGAGAGAGCGAATGGAGGCTTACGGAGCGGATTATCAGAGATTTAAATGAGAGAGAGAGAGACAGAACAATTATAATATATATATATATATATATATATATATATATATATATACAATTATAGCATTATTTATTGTTTTAGCACTTTTATGATGGCAAGCAGTAAAGATTTACGGTGGAACAAGCTCTGGAACAATTACTGGAGAGTGACGAGGAGAAAGCATTGCTTAGAAAATTCTAAGCATTCCTAAGAAAAACGCCTGGGACTATTTGTAAATAAAGTTACATTTTTCATTGTTCTTTACACATTTTATTTAACAATTACACATGTCTGTCAAGCAAAGGCTTTGACAAATATATTTTTAGTTCAAAAACTGTTCACTATTTTTGTGTGATGTGTGATTTTCAGAAATAAATGAGAAAAATCTAATTTCCGTTTTTGAAATTCTCTAGTTTATAGTAAATTTTTCACTCATACTTCCTTTATAAACATTACATGCATGCTTATGTTAGCTTAGGGTCTTCTGAATCCATAGATACCAAACACATAGTGTTCCATCTCCATTACATATGGTTTATAAGCCCAAATGTAAAAATAGAGAAAACGGACCAAAAAGGGCTTAGTCCCCAGAGGGTTAAAGGTTCTGTCTTGAATATAGGAAGAGAACCACTGCAGGACAGATCCAGATAGTCCCATCTCATTTTGAAGCCGGTTGATCAGTATACTGTGATCTACCGTGTCAAAAGCAGAACTCAAATCGAGAAGTACAAGTGTAGCGGCCAGCGTCCGCTGCCATCATCACATCACTAGAGACTTTGATAAGAGCTGTTTCAGTGGAGTGCATTTTCCGGAAACCAGACTGAAAAATATCAAATAAGTTGTGCTGCTCCATAAAGGAAGTCAGCTGGCATGCCACTACTTTTTCCAAAAAAAATTTAACCCTTTAAAGGGATACTCCACTTTTTTTGGAAATAGGCTCATTTTACAACTCCCCCAGAGTTAAACTGTTGAGTTTTTACCGTTTTTGAATCCATTCAGCCGATCTCCGGTTCTGGCGGTACCACTTTTAGCATAGCTTAGCATACATCATTGGAGTTGACAAGACCATTAGCATTTCTCAAAAAAAAATGACCAAAGAGTTTTGATATTTTTCCTATTTAAAACTTGACTCTTCTGTAGTTACATCGTGCACTAAGACCGACGGAAAATGTAAAGTTGCGATTTTCTAGGCTGGTATGGCTAGGAACTATACTCTCATTCCTGCGTAATAATCAAGAAACTTCACTGCCGTACCATGAGTGCAGCCGGCGTAATGATATGACGCAGCACCTGAAAATAGTTCCGTTGTGTTGACGGAAGGTGGCCTATTTTCAGGCGCTGAGTCATATCATTACGCCGGCTGCACTCATGGTACGGCAGTGAAGTTTCTTGATTATTACGCAGGAATGAGGAATGAGCAATGTTCCTCCTTATCGTTATTGTCTTTTTACCATTGCTTTATTTTATCATTTCTTTCTCCTTTAGACACTCACAAATACAAGCACATTCACACACACACACACATACACACACGCGTGCGCGCACACACGCAACGTTATGTCTAAACGAAAGTACACGGACGCGGAGGTTTTGGAAATACTAATTGCGTCCGATGACGATGAACTATACGTCTGCTCATCTATTTATTTTATATTTTAACCAATTCAAAATTCAATCAATATTCAAAAGCAAAATGTTATCTGTTTGACCACAAATGTAATTGAATATTTTACATGGCATTTCCCCTCCCTTTTTTTGAATGAGTGTAAAAATGAGTGTAAAAACTAATTTATGTAAACAGTTCAAATCAATTCTGTATAGTTTTAAATAGTTTTATGCACGTTTTTCACATTGACAAGTTTGAGGTTGACATTTATCCATTTTTTGTATTGAATAAAATATGTAAAAAATAAATAATTAAAATAGTTTTTCTTTTTGTTTATTGCACTTTTGAGATATTTATCTAGTTACTATTGATTTTTTACAAACATAGCCTTCAAATTGGGAGAGTAAGGATTATTTTGATGTATGGCATATGAAAATGCTCAAAAGAATGACAGCACAGCATGTAAAAAACAAAGATATACTCTGGTGGAATTGTTCTATGGCAGGTCATAAAGGGTTAAAAAAATGGAAGTTTTGATATGGGCCTATAATTATTAGGTTCTGAAGGGTCAAGATTGGGCTTTTTAAGGATCGGGTTTACCACAGCGTGTTTGAAGTAGCTGGGGACTGAGCCAGATGTAAGTGACAGATTAATTATTTTTACCACACAGGGGCCAACGATATCGAACATTTTCAACAACAGGGGTGTTGGGACAATGTCAGCGGGGCTGGAAGATGGTTTCATATTTCCTATTAATGTCTTCACATCCTGTAGGCCGACAGGAGTAAAAGACGACCAAGCCATTGAGCATTCAGTAGAACACACAGTGATTTGGGGAACTTTGACACTGGCCCTAATGTCGTGTAACCTGGCCCTTGCCAGATGAATTTCGCTCCGCCTAGCTTCACTCACATCCATCTGGAACCTCTTCCATTGAGAGTGATTTCTCCAACCAACTTTATGGTTTAGCCAATCAGGACGCAGGGCGGGAGTTTCATAGATCTGACGTAGTGGAGAAGCGACCGTGAGACTGTTTTGATTCAGACAACAATGGCGGCTCGCATCGAGGAAACAAGCGTTAACATTGATGCTGCTATTTCATCCGTGTTGTCCAATCTACCTAATATTGTTTCATTAAAAGAACATCAGAGAACGGCTCTTAAGGCTTTTTTTTTTCACGGGTTGGCTTCGGTGTGAGTGGTTGAAATAGCACGTCGATAAAGATGACAGACAAGTGGCTTATCCAATCATATGCAAGGATTTTTGATAAGGCCCAGCCTTCTGAAACGCCATTTCAATGGATCGGTTCCAGATGGATGAGTGAAGCTAGGCGGAGCGAAATTCATCTGGCTAGGGCCAGGTTAAATGTCGTGTACTTTGTTCACAAAAAATGACAAAAAGTTGTTACAGTCTTCATGTGTGTACACAGGCACAAGAGGAGCTGAAGGTGCAGTTAGATTTTCGATGGTGTCAAACAAGACTTTAGGATTTTTCTTATTACCTGACACAAGTTTGGAAAAATAAGCCGAGCGAGCCTGCTTTATCAACTCATTCAGATCCAGTGTCATATACCGGTATTTTAAATGGAGTCTGTGTACCTCTAATTTAGTTGTTTTCCACAGACGCGCTGTCTTATGACATTTTCTCCTAAAACTACAAATGTTATCATTCATTCATGAGAGGGCTTGGATGAATACAGTATCTCTCCGTCTTAATGCTCTGATACACTATACAAATGCTGGGTTGTTTCAACTAGAGCCCGAAGCCATTTGTTTTGAGAATAATGGCTGGCTGATGAAGTTATTGGCTGGCTAGCCGGCTCAGCCAAACCCTAAATGGCTGCTGCAGCCGCCAAACTTTTCATAGCTGCAAATGGCTGATGTCAGTCTTTTTACTTTCACGATTGGATGTTGATAAAAAGGAAATGACCATATTTGGATCCAACAGGATTGTACAGAAGAGAGAGAGAGCTTCCTAACGGTGCATGTGATCATGAGAGGGTGACGGCAGAGATCGCGGAGAAGTATGTTGATTAAGAACGCAAACTTTTGTTGAATTTATGAGAAATCTACAGACGCAAACAGATGAAGTGTGGTAAAATAAAGACCTAAATGTGTATTTCGGACTTTTTTTCACCACAAGTCTGAAAGAAGACAAATATCCAAAAATCTCAAAATTGACCAGTAAAAAAAAACGATGTTTTTGCCTGCCGTGTCTCGCCTTAATATAAACACACACTGTTATCACTATTATTTTGGACAAAGTTTTGCACATTTCAGTTCAATGTACACTGAAGCATGCGTCGTGAATTAGCAATGAGAAAACGGTGGTTTGTTACTGCAGTAATATCACGTTCAGTGCTATAAATCTCTCCGTTCCAGAATATTTGGTTCATAACATCAATCTTTGATTCAGGTGTTTCTGCAACCGTGCCCTGAAGATTTAACAAAAGTCTGGGTAGGCCTAAGTTAAAAAAAAAAGTAAGTAGGAATTAGGAAAGTATGTGAGAAGTGAGATCAAAATTACCTTGCTTGCTTCTTTCCGCCATCTCACCTATTTTAATTGGTCGTCAATTCACTGTGAGTCTGTGTATCGTAGCATCGAGCACAAGACTGTGCTGTTATGAATCCAGTGGGAAAATGGATCTCGTGTATTGTTTATATATTTCGTGTGTGTATGTCTCTATGTGATAGAATTATTATTTGATGCAAATAATTCTAGCCGACTCAGCCAAACTTTATCAGATGGCGGCTCAATTTGGCTTATGAAATTATTGGCTGGCGGCGGCTGAAATTCTAGATGGCGCAAATGGCGGCGGCTTCGAGGTCTAGTTTCAACCCATGTTTGGGTCAAATATGGACAAACCTGACTGTAAACCTTTAAACCAACGGTTGGGTTTCTCCACATTTATGGAAGTAAATAAATGAGTTTTTATGAATGAATGGCTCGCTCTAACTGTTGCTCTGGTCTGGTCAACAACGCACGCTTGCGCCCCCTGCTGGTGAGGATGACTAACAGCAGATGGAGATTGTGCTCGGTAATCTACTGCTTTTCCTGCCGTTCCTGGATGTCAACGTTGAATTTACTGT
>NW_026606863.1:187500-197500 GCF_029890125.1 Rhinichthys klamathensis goyatoka
CTTCGTCGGATCGAGCCGCTGACCTTCAGACACGACGACAAACTGATGAGTGTGTCTGACTGAGAGGGTGACGGATAAAGCATATGTGCGTGACACAGCCTTCAAAAAGAGTCTGAAATCAGTTACGTGCACATGAATGATCAAGCACAGCGTGTTTACCAGAGAAAAACAAACCTAGAACTGATGTCTGGTGTTCTTGCTTATCAACAGGTGCAGCATTGCTTATTACTTTACTTTGCAATTGTTTCTATCTTAACCCTATAAAGCCTACACTGATAAAAATGATTTTGTGGTGAAGTAAATACTACAGAAAAAAACTGTAATTTACATGAAAAGTAAGTTCAGGCAAGAATTACAAAAAAAAAAAAAGAAGTAAATTCTATATTAGTACTCAATTCAAGCGTGTAGAAATTAAAGCGTAAATATCAACGTTAAATGACTCACTGGTGGTGTTCCCATAATGCACTGGGCCTTGAATAAGTAATGAGGTTGATTTTTCACTGTTTTCCAGCTGTATTTACACTGTTTCATCATTGCTTTTGTTGTTAGGATTAGTAACTGGCCATTTTGTGACATTGGAGTTCATTTTCTACTCAAAACGACACATTCAAACTCAAAAATGATCCATCAAATGTTACCGTCATTGTGTATTGTCTACCAAGTGTTGATGTCTCTGCGTTCACGTCGTGTAAACTTCAGTTAAGCATGTAGATATAATGTCCCACACAATATATATTTAATTAATAACTTATATGTTTTAAGCATATACTTAAGAAGTGTGGTTTAATATCGTTTTATATTGTTTGAGTGAAGGTAACTTCAACAAAATAGATCTTACTCGATCTTTTACAAACCAAGTTAAATTGACTTGTTTTCTTTGTCACTTTCATTTAACTTGGTTAAGTAGAATTTACTTAATTACTTATTCGTGCAAAGAAAAATTAAGAAAAATGTTTCTTATTGTTTTTTTCAGTTTTCTGTATCATAATAGATGCACGAATTTATAAGGATATTCTAACATGATATATATATTTTCTTATTTCTATAGCACATTTAAAACAACCGCCGTTGACCAAAGTGCTTAACAGCATAGATGATACAACAAAAGCAATCACACAGTCAAACAAAACACAAATAAAATTAAATCCTGTTCACTCAATCAAATCTAAAAAGATTCGACTTCAAACTAGACTTAAAAAGATCCACAGATAGAGAGATTTAATGTGCATTGGTCCACAGAGAAAGCCTTTGATTTTAATCTAGTTTAAGGAATATGAAGAATCATCTGACTAGAAGATCTCATATTTCTGGTGTTTTGATAAGCTGTCAAAAGGTCAACAATCTCAACAAACCTTAAACTCAATTCTGAATTTTACAGGCAGTGTAAAGAAACCAAACCTGGAATATTCTCTCTCTCTTCTTTGTACGAGTCAAAAGTCTGGCCGCAGCATTTTGCACTAATTGTAGACGAGATAATGTAAGATACCTATATATATATAGAATTACAATAATCAGTGCGTGATTATACGAATGCATGAAATTTGCACACACTCTCCTCCAGTGCTTCTGTCTCTGATTAATAGTTTAGACTGTTTTATTAAGTAAAAGTCTTTTATTATAATTGTACAACATCCACTTCAGCTCGAGCTTCACGAGTCTTTCTGTGTCAAATCTGATTTATATCAAGTAAATGCAAGCATAACTTGGATATTGTTAGTAATCTTTCAACTGGACTGAAGCAGGTTTACTTCATAATCCATCATCATTTATTATAAAAATCATCACAAGTATCAAATATGATCATCAGGCTTTTGAGAAAGGTTTATTTGTTCATCTCTCAATTGTATTGCATTGCATTATATATAAAACTAAGCATTTAAATATCATCTTACTAAGACATATTATTGGCAGATATTGATATTTATATGCATTTTATGTAATATCTGCTATACTGCACATTTACATGCACACAATACGCTGATAACTACCAAAAATCCGTTTATTAAAAATAACCCGGATTCATAAGCATCCATGTATTTCACTCAGTTTAATTATGTGAGTTGTGATGATAAATAAAGCATTAAAAACCCTAGAGTATTCGTTCATTCTCCTCTCATATTTAACTCTACCACTTGTCCTTGTTTTATATATTTCTTGAGTCAAGAATAAGTCAGAGTTTAAGATATATTTCTCGAAACACTCGCAGTGGCTGGATGCACTTAAATCCACCGTATAAGCACGCTTTCCTGACACATATCACATGTCTACATGCCGGGAGGAATCGATCGGTTTACTCTTAAGCTGTTTATGACATTACAGCGATAAAGGAAAACGGTTTAACGCCTTTACATGACCACACACACACACACACACACACACACACACACACACACGCTGTCAGTGTCACAGTCACGTTCAGTGTGTTTTGTTTTCATTAGTTTAGTTTAGTTTATTTCCTTTATTTGATCAGGGACAATGCACAAAAAAACATTAGTCTAAAAAATCAGTCACATGTGTTTCCTTTGTCTAGTTTCCCGCCACTTATTAGTTGCCATGGTTACTGATATAATTAGTCCTCCTTAGTCTCCATATTAACCTTGTTTGTACCACTATTTAAGAGCCTTTAGTCCCTCAGTTCATGGCCGGCTGTTGTCTGTGTACTAGCCACTGTTTCGTATGTTGGCTTGTTATTTTGAGTTCATAATAAATCTTATGTTCTTTTATAATCATCTTCGTCTTATAATAAGCGTTAGTCGGCTTATTAAACATTATGGGTTTAAGAGTGTGCATGCAAACGCACTCATTGACTTACATCACAAGCCATCAGAATTTCATCTTACTTTTTGTCCATATACATATGTGAATCCATAGGTAGCTTTAAGAAATTATATATAAAAAATAGGGCTGTCAAATGATTAATCGTGATTAATCACATCCAAAATAAAAGTTTTTGTTTACATAATATATGTGGGTGCACTGTGTATAATTATTTTATATATATAAATACACACACATGCTTGTATATATTTAAGAAATATTTTCATGTATTTACTGTATATAGATTTATATATAATTTATATTATATATAAATATAAATATTTTATATATAAATAATATTTTTTTCTGAAATATACATGCATGTGTGTGTATTTATATATATACAAATAATTATACACAGTGCACCCACATATATTATGTAAACACAAACTTTTATTTTGGATGTGATTAATCGTGATTAATCATTTGACAGCCCTAAAAAAAAATACAAAGCTGAATGAATACATTTAGCTTCTTTTATGTACGGAAGATGACTTTGGTGTTTTGCGTTGTGTGTTAAATAAATAAAACGTAAAAAGGATCGGCGCAAATAAGCATAAGCTTCAGGCTTTTCGGTCAAGCAACTTTTTTTTTTTACTATTGTTTACATTGCAATTTAATTTTTGTTTCTCTGTATGTTTGTAAATTGTTTTACTTTTTTGCCTTTTCGTTTGAAGTTGACCGAAATAAACTTTAACTAACTAATGATATCAGCAGTTGCATTAAATTGCATATTTTTGCTCCGTTTGGGTCTCTGTATAAAAATGATGATACTCGACAAAAAGCATAAACCAGCAGATTCTCAAAACATCGACATGCTCTCTGCCCTTCCACTCTTCAAACTGTGGTTTGTGGCTTCAGACGTGTCAGATATTGACACTGAGAGTGGCAGGACGGCTCTGTCCCGTCTCTTGTGAAGTGGGATTTTGACAAGATCATGCAAATGAATCAAAAGGGCAGACACTGGGTTCAGAGATGAGGAAGAGCAAGTATCAGAGGAGGTTTCACACTGTCCGTCATATTACAACCTTTCGCTGTGCATTTCACTGGAGCCGTGTGTCGCTTACAGCGGTGCATACAAATTTGCTTAAGCCAAACTTAAGACTATATGAATGTCATTGCGTTCGAAGAGACTGCACAAACACACTCTTCAAGCAAAACAGAAATAACAAAACGTTTTAACCACTTTGAAAAACATTTAACTTCAATAATCTGATGCATTTCCAACTGAAACATCAGATTCAATGAGAAAAACTGGTAAAAAGGTTCATTAGTTAACATTAGTTAACTACAACATGAGCTAAGAATGAACAATACTTACAGCATTATTAATCTTAGTTAATATTAATTTCAATATTTACTAATACGTTATTAAAATCAAAGGTTGTGTTTGTTAACATTAGTTAATGCACTGTGAACTAACATGCACACACAATGAACGGTTGAAATTGTATTAACTAACATTAACAAACATTAATAAATACTGTAACAAATGTTCATGTTAGTTAATACATTTACTAATGTTAACTAATGAACCTTATTGTAAAGTGTTCCAGAAAAATGATAGGGTGGGATTTGATTTTATCCATTAGGAATTGATTGGATTATGAAAATGCTGTTAAATATCAGGATAGACTCGGATGGACGCCAGATCTTCCCTTTAACGAATTATCACAGAGACTTTCATGACGAATTACTCAAAATAAAACCAGAAACATGCGTTACGAACTTAAAATGGTCCTTTTTGATTTCATGTTGATTTTAAAAGAGAACAGTCATCACAAACACAACCTATTGTGTGTTTCTCCATCTCTCATCCTGAATAAAATACAACCAAATATGCATACGCGACTAATATTGTTACGACCAACTCGTTTAAAGTCGCAACATGAAAGAGGGATCAACTCAAATGTTCAATGAATGAAAAAAAAGATTTTATTCTCTTTAACAAAGATAACAATAACCACTCATAACAAACATAAGTCTAGGGAAAATAAAGAAACAAAGAAATAAACAAAATAACTACAACAAAATATTAAAGCTACATGATATAATGATAAGTATAAGAAAGAAAAGCAATGCGATGTAAAGAGCAACTCCTGTGAGAAGCTATCCCACAGAGAGTGCTAACCAAATGAAAAACTCAAACACTTAAATACTAAATTTCCTAATTAACAATTAGCATGGGGGAGTGACCCAAAACTCCCACAGACTGCCACCATCAGGTAAGGAGTACACTTAGGGTCGTCACACCTCCCATTCCAAAAAGAGGTTCCCTAAAGAACCGACAAGGAAAAATGAATAAACAACAAAAATATGAACAGCAAAATTTCTGTATAGAGACTTCGCACAAAAACATCAGGGTCGTTTATACTCATCTCCATAATCCCGTTCCATTTCACTCCTTGATCTCCTGGGCCCTAGGATATCAAAAGAGGGACAGAGAGAGGGAGAAAAAGAGAAACGCACAAACGCTACCAAAACAAAATTTACGTACGTGAAAGAGCATCAGCAATCAAATTATCCTTGCCGCGGATATGTTTGATCGAGAGATGAAAAGGTTGTAAAATAAGACTCCATCTCATAATTCTTTGGTTTTTACCACGCATTCGATCTAAAAAGGTCAAAGGATTGTGATCTGTGAAAACTATGATAGGACCACAAATTGAGCTCAGATAGACCTCAAAATGTTGAACTGCCAGCACAAGAGCCAAAGCCTCTTTCTCAATGGTCGAATAAACCTGCTGATGGCGATTAAACTTTTTGGAAAAATAACTAACCGGATGTGAAATTCCATCAGTATCTTCCTGTAAAAGAACCGCGCCCGCACCAGAGGCACTGGCATCAACTGCAAGGAGAGCTCCAAGAGCTAAAACTGGGTTCTGCCAAATTATGAGCAAGTAAGTAATCTACCTCTTTCTGAAGCAACTCCCTTTTTACAGGGTTTACTCGATATGCATGTTGTTTTACAGATTTAGCCACACCAACGTCAATGTCATGTTCAATGACATGAGTTCGGGTAGGAACATCAGAAAAAAGAGAGGGGAATGAACTTACCAATGTAATTATGTCAGTCTTCTCTGATTCAGACAAATGAGACAAATAAGAACTCAAATTAGCAAGAACTTCAGAATTGTGGAGTCGCCCTTCCACTACTCCTCTAGAAGGACCGTTAATTTCATCCCCAGCTATGGGACCTAAATTTTCCCCCATCTCCTCAGATACTTCTGAAGTGCTCTGACCAACAGTAGTTGACACAATATCTACAGACAGAGAAGTCACAGTTGTCGTATAAGATTTTAATAAATTTATGTGACAAACCTGTAGTTTCTTTCGGCGGTCAGGCGTGTTTAACAGATAGTTGTTATTAGGAAAACATTTTGAAATTGTATAAGGTCCCATAAACCTAGCCTGGAAAGGACTAGTCAAAACTGGTAACAATGCCAGCACTTGGTCACCTACTTGAAACTCTCTAAATTTAACCTTGCGGTCAAACAGTTTCTGCATCTTCCCCTGAGACTTACCTAATTTTCGTTGGGCGATAGCTCTAGCTTCGTAGAGTCGGTAACGAAAACTGCTCACATAATCTAAAACATTTTCTGGCGGACGAGAAGTCTTCCATTCATCGGCCAAGACAGCAATAGGGCCCCTGACAGTGTGTCCAAACACTAACTCATTAGGACTGAAACCTATGCTCTCTTGTACGACTTCACGGATAGCTAATAACATCCAAGGGAGTCCTTCTTCCCAGTCACAGTCAAGTTCAACACAATATGATCTCAAAAGTGATTTCAGAGTCTGATGGAATCTTTCTAGCGCCCCCTGACTCTGAGGATGATAAGCACTTGAGACGTTATGTGTGACTTTAAGTTGTCGCATGACTTTAGAAAATTGTCGGGACATAAAGTTTGACCCTCGATCAGACTGGATAGTTTTCGGAATGCCGAAAATAGACATAAAACTTGTCAACGCCTTTAAAATCGATTTAGTAGTAATAGATCTCAAGGGGTAGGCTGCAGGATAACGTGTGGACTGACACATTACAGTAAGTAAATAAGCATGTCCAGCCTTAGATCGTGGTAAAGGACCCACGCAATCAATTATCAAATGTTCAAAAGGAGTTGTGACCGCAGCGATAGGCTGTAAAGGAGCCAACGGAATTTTCTGGTTTGGCTTCCCGGTCATTTGACATGTATGACAGGAGCGTAGATAGTTAATCACATCACGTTTGACCCTAGGCCAATAGAATTCTCTCAAAATCCTGTCATAGGTCTTTCGTACACCCATATGACCAGCGACGCCCTCATGAGACAGCTGCAGGACGGCTTGACGAAAAGTAACAGGAACAACAATTTGGATCTTAGGGTCTAACAAAAAGTCAGAACGCATAGGTTGTTTCCTACAAAGCAATCCATTTCTGAGGAAGTAGACAGAAAATGAGTTCTGGTCACCTTCATTCACCAAAGAAAACAGGTCTTGGAGGGTGTCATCAGACTGTTGTTCTTTAATTAGTTCATCTCGAGGTACACTATAAAGTGGAGATAAAGAACAAGCATTAACACAGTCAAAAGAACTTTCAGAAATGGAATCAGATTTTTCCACATTGTCAATGACAGACTGTAACTTAGACACAGGGATCTCATCTTCAGTATCAGCACACACAGGATTACTTCCTGGCTGAGAGGAATCTACAGAAAAAATTAAAGTATCACTAAGAATATTTTCCCTTTCGTCTGATATTTTCTTGGCCTTGGCTCGAGTTATCGCACATGCAGGGTATACGTTATGATAGTCAGAGGAGTCATACTTTTTTCCTACAACAGGAACTACTATAGGCGGAACCCCACCATCTGACTTCTCCCACACATTTCCTCCTGCCAGATCATTTCCAAGTATGAAGGTGACTCCAGAAACAGGAAGCACTGAACGGACTCCCACAACAACGTCACCTGACACAAGCTTGGAATTAAGATGAACGCGGTGCAGAGGAACCTCCATAAATCCCATCTCAAACCCTCTTACTAATACTTGAGTTCCAGTAGCAGTACTATCAGACAAAGGCAGAAGTCCCTCCAATAAAAAAGACTGCGAGGCCCCCGTATCTCGGAGGACACAAACAGGAACAGCCCTCTCAGAGCCAGGCAAAGACACGGTACCTTCTGTAAGAAATGGTGCATAATCATTACAACTTTTGACATTATCCACCTCAGAGATATTCTTTTGCACTTTCACAAACTGAGCAGGACTGTGGTTTTCACATGATGCAGAAATTAAACCAACTGTTTTAGCAGATCTCTCCTTTTTCTTAAGAATCATGCAATCCGAAATTTTATGTCCTGCCTTTTTACAATAAAAGCAAACAATCTCTCCTTTAACATGTGTAGCAACAGCATGATCAGGAGGAAAATGAGAAGCAACACTTTGACGTACAACAGTTGTTTTGCTCTTACCCAAAACGCTGGACTTAGGTCTATGCAGTTCATTTAAATGGCTACTCAAGCCTCGGTGAGTAAGTACAAATTCATCGGCCATAAGAGCAGCATCCGACAATTTACTCACCTTATGCTCATTCAAATACATAGCGACAGCATTTGGTACACAATGTTTAAACTCTTCCAAAAGTATCAGCTCTCTAAGTTGTTCCTTAGTGCTTACTTTCATTGAAGTACACCAGCGATCAAACATGGTTATTTTTTCTCTAGCAAATTCAAGATAAGTGCACTTCTCAGATTTAAACAAACTTCTAAATCGCTGACGATATGCCTCAGGTGCTAATTCATAGGCTTGTAGTAGTGCAGATTTAACAGTTTCATAATCACGGCTTTGCTCAACAGTTAACGCGGAGTACACTTCCTGTGCTCTCCCTGTTAAAACACATTGCAACAATAACGTCCAGAACTCTCTGGGCCATTTTAGTGACTCAGCGACACGTTCAAAATGAGAAAAATATTTCTCTACCTCTCTCTCAGAAAACAACGGAACCATCCTAATGTTTTTAAAAACATCAAAACCAGGTGCAGCAGAGACTGATTCATATGAGTCGGAAGCTCGAGTTTCAACTGTTTTTGCATTCATCTCCAACTCAAGTTTCCTTAACTGAAAATGTCTTTCATCCTTTTCTCTTTCAAACTGCAACTCCAATTTTCGCATCTCAAACTGCTGTTGTAATTTCCTTACCTCAACATCTCTATCTATCTCTTTCTCTTTTAAAACACAAGCATCCCGCTCGGCACGAAGCTTTTCCGCATCAACACATAACTGCTTCTCTTGTAAAGACATCTCGCTAAACTTTACATTTCTGTCAGTATCATCAAAAGGAGACATTAAAGACTCATCAGGGTTAGTGACTACATCTCTTACCTCTAAAACACCCCGCTCGAAAAGTGCGCTTTTCAAAGTGTTCGTCAGAGTTTCCTTAAGCTTTTTATCGTTACTCGTTAACTCCACGCCAAAACGATCAGCAATCTGCAACAACTCTTCCTTTGTGCATCTCTCCAGTAATATTTCTGAAGGAAACGCAAAGAAATCTTCAACGACTGAAGTCATTTTTGCTAGAACAGGAGTCAAACCGACACGAAACAAAAACAACAGTAATCACACGCGTGAGAACACTCTAAACTACAACGTTGAGACTACAAATCCCATAAGCCACTTCGCCAGGGACCGTCGCAGTATAACACACTCCTGTTGCAAATCCCGCAATTACAAGATAGATGAAGACTTACCACAAGTCGTTCCCCACATCATCTTCATACTCTTAGCAGGCATGACAAACACAGACACAGAAGACAGTAACAAAGCGTCACCTTAAAATGAAAATGAGAGACTTCAGTTCCTAACTATACACCAAACTAACTAAACCTACCTAATCTTCAAAGGTGTACCGGGCTCGAGGCGGCGTTTAAACGCTGAACTCAAGGACAGTTGGTACATTTAAACCAACAGCCTGAAGCGTACCCCCGACAGAGATTTAAAACCTCCGCCCAGAATAACCTTCAAAAATAAGAAAGGCAAAACAACAAACTAAAATAACAAACAGTGCCCCGATGGAAGGATTTCAAACCCAGCTGAGGACACTCTAAATACCCGAAGTCTGCTCATTTACACAGGTGAACACATACTCACTTATACATGTAGCTATTCAGGACGAGCCCCCAATTTCATGTTACGACCAACTCGTTTA
>NW_026606863.1:202500-217500 GCF_029890125.1 Rhinichthys klamathensis goyatoka
AAATAGAAAAACATGTAAGTTTATGGTTACACATAGTGAAAATAAAAAAATCTCTTTCAAATCGCAATGAGATTAAATGGAGCACATGAATATTGATTTTGATAAAGTGCTATTATAAGTATATTTGAGACTATAGACTATATAGATATGGCTATGTTTGAATGAATCGCTGACACATTGACATTACAGTGCAGAACGACTCTTTCGGGATCAGTCTATAATCATAAATATAAAAAGACATGTACGTTTACATAGTGAAAATAAAAAATGTTTTATCTCTTTAAAATCTCGAATGATTTTTGTAAAGCGCAACGAGATTAAAAAGAGCACATGAATGTTGATACTGATCCAGTAATAATGTGCTATTTGTGTAAATCACTTTGTCCATTATAATATCCTCTGATCAAATACACAGATAATATTTTCATATCACAAACAGAATAATCTAAGGAATAAAGGCATTAAACTGCGGCTAAGCAATATCACAGAGTTTATTTCTTCCCTGGAGTAAATAAAGCACACAGTTAAATGAGATTTAAAACTAACTCGAACACACTACTGTATATTGATTTAGTTGTTTATGGTATTACGCATCATGAATGTCTTTAGAGACTCTTATCGTGGCCAGCAGACTTATTTAAACGCTTCTCCATTAAGCTCTTCAAACATACAGTAGTTTTATTATAATCTAAAGATCCTCAAGGTCTTTTTGGGCTTGAAATAAACTCCACTATTAGACGCCATGAAACATCCGGACACAGAGGGAGTGAATAAATGACTTTTAAAGTATTCTGTTCTTCTAATGAGATGCACAATCAGAGTTTGAAACGAACAGCCACCAAATGCGGGTACAAATGAGCTGTGGCGAGTAAAGGCCTGTTCACACCAGGACGAATTTCGCGCGCGATATTCGCCGACGTTTAACGACTCGTGACTAAACAAAGGGCGACCGACACGAAAAACGCCACGTGTAAAAGCGTCATTTTTTTAAAAACGCCTCGGGTTCGTTCTTTTAGTTTGACGCGCCGTGTCAAAAACTATCCGACCAACGCAGACCGCCTCAGATCACTTGGACGTGGCTGTGTTTACAAGAGGTAAATACGATATAAATACTGTTCGTTTTCTCACACAAACCGCTCGTTTCGTGTCTTAAAGGAACACTCCGAGTTTTTGGGACTTTAGCCTATTCACCTTATCCCCCAGAGTTAGATAAGTCCATACATACCTTTTTCATCTCCGTGCGTGCTATAAGTCTGTTTGACGCACCCACCGCTAGCCTAGCTTAGCACAAAGACTGGATGTAAATGGTTGCAGCTAGCATACTAATCCAAATAAGTGACAAAATAACGCAAACATTTTCCTATTTACATGTTGTGATTTGTATAGTCACAGAGTGTACAAAAAACAAAGTCACATGAGACACAGACATATTTTAACCGTATAAATACTGGGAACTATATTCTCTGAAGGCGAAGCACTGCTACTTGGGCGGAGTAATAACCGCAGCACCTGAGACGAGCCGTGGTGAGGAGCAGAGAGCGCGTCTGAAATGAAAAAGGTATGTATGGACTTATCTAACTCTGGGGGATAAGGTGAATAGGCTAAAGTCCCAAAAACTCGGAGTGTTCCTTTAAGCCTCGTACACACCGGGACGAATATCGGCTCGCGTTATTCGTCAGCTTTTTTAAACGCGTTTTTTGTGTTCACACCTAAGCGATTTTCGCTGACGATGAGCCGAGTGAACACGAAAATTCATTCCCTGACATAAGATGGCGCTTAATGTAAAACAGAAATACCCCGGTCCACAAAGTGGCGCTGCGCAACTACGCTTCTGACACTCGCTTGTCACTCAGAAGAAGAGAGCAAGTTTGTCGCGTTTGTCATATAGTTCTTTATTGTCGTTGGTGTCTCTTTATAAAGACAACAAGACCAGCAGCTCTACATTCATCTATCCTTGCATCTTCCTCGTCTTATTTCTTCCCGGCAGAGTGTAGACACTGTATATCTTCTTCGCCATTACGTGTGTGTGCTCGGCAAGACCGTTTTGTGTTTGAGCGCCCCCAAGTTGTGTTTTACTGTAACTTCAGAAGCTCCAGACACGTGAGCAAAAGCGCCAATCTCATTGGTCGGATAGTTTTTAACGCGGCGCGTCAAACCAAAAAAACGAAACCGAGGCGTTTTTTTTAAAAATGATGCTTTTACGCGTGCCGTTTTACGCGTCGGTGTGCACACTCACAATGGCGCCCTTTGTTTAGTCACGAGGCGTTAAACGTCGGCGAATATCGCACGCGAATTTCGTCCCGGTGTGAACAGGCCTTTATGCTGCGTTCACACCGGACGCGAATAGCGCGTCAAATTCGCGCCTCCCGCCTAGTTATACGCTTGACCACTTTGTGTTAATTCGCGTGTCAATGGCGAAATTGACGCGCCTAAAAACAAATGTTTGAAGCAAAATTTACGCGCGTCAGAGGCGAAATCCGGAGCCGAAAGTTTCGAAACCCGTTGGCGGCCATCTTTTTAGATGTTTATCGAGCATTAGCATTAGCATTGTTCGAGAGAGTCACCGCTCGTATATGCTCTGGAGAGCAGAAACAGCTGCGTAGGGGACATCGTCGCTGTACTCGGGTCCACCCGACCCTCCGGAGGGTTTCAGGAGTTTCACAATTTGCTCCAGGAGCTAGGTTTGGTGGACCTAACGGTGAGGACGCTGACGAGGACAGCGTAGGCCGTATAAGGCCTCGGCCTCGAGTGGTCTATGCCTGTCGATCCCGCGCTCTACAGCCGGCGCGAGGTTCACCCTCATCCGCATCCACCTAATCTGTCATTTATTTTTGTTTTGATAATAAATGGAGCCTCCAAAAGTGAAACCTGTCTTGTGATTCAAAAAAAAGTTTTTATACACTAAATTGTGTTTGTTGTCTTTACATTAGAATAATAATGTTTCATATAATCTAGAATAGATATGGAATAAATAGCATTCAATACAAAATGAGTATCTCTCATATATTGAAATCGAGTTTTTATGTGAAAGATTTGCTTTGCACACCAAGCATTTTAGTCATATTACAAAATAATTTATTGAGGCCAAACATAAAATAACATCATAAACTGTCACTTCACCACGTGACAGCAGCGAGCAGGCTCCTGATTGGTTAACGCGGCGAGAATTGACGCAGAAGTTCAGATTTTTCAACTCGGGCGGCATACGCGAATTGGCGTCAAACGCGAGAATACACAAAAAGCACTACATAAAACATTCGCGCGTAACGCGCTTAACGCGCCAGACGCTCAATTCGCGCGAACTTGACGCGCGAATGAGGCGTATTCGCGTCTACCGCGCCGCGCTCTACGCCTCATTCGCGCCGCAGGAATTTTTTACGCGCGTAACGCGTCTTTGCATTGACTTAACATTGAAATCACTCGCGCTGACGCGCTATTCGAGTCCGGTGTGAACGCACCATTAGGCCATCAATGTGTACTTCCATTTACGAGTAACTGTCACCTGCCCGTATACGGGCAACCTAAATTTACTTCACTATATTACTATTAAATCCTAATCTAGTCATGACAAACTATATATCATTGGAAAGGCTTAAGACTCCTTAATAGATATTTTAGCGTTTTTTCTTACAAATTATGTATTAACAGTAATATATGAATTTATGACAAGAGTGCGCCTCAAAAAATCAACTTCATTACAGGTGTTTCTGACCTTTGTCACAAAAAGTTGACGCACACACTTTTAATGATTGAAACTTTGGTTTTTAATGCTAAAAGTTCATAATAAAACATAATCTAGTATTTGTCAATAAAAAAAGATAAAATTATATTTTAAAAAGTAAAGTAAAAAGTCCTCTAAAAAGTATAATATATATTATATATATATAATTTTTTATTATCATTATATCACATATTTTAGTAGTTATCATAAATTAGGTATCATTTGAAAGCTTACGAACTCAGAATTAATCCTGTGAAAACCGTTTTGAAATTGGACGTTGCGTTACCATAGAAACGTTTTTTTTTTTTTATTAGGCCCCTCCCCTTTTGGGCATCATCTTTTATAATTTATTATCAAAAATGTTCTAATCTTGACAAAACACATATTGTCAGAAAGGTCTGAGTCTCAAGGTTCCATATTTAGTGACAGAAGTGATATTTGGATAGAAATTTATTAATTTGTAATGGCAGAATGCATACAATTAAATTCAATGGAATGTATGGCACCCGGTGGCTATTTCTGGTACTACGCCTAAACAAAATCTCATGGGAACTTCAATGTTTGTGATATCAACTTCAAATTTGGAACACAACTTGGTTAGATATATGGCTTTGACTTTCTGTCATTTTTTAGGCTGAAACCTATATTATTATTATTATTATTTTTTTATAAAAGAAAAATATATATTTTATTATATTTTCATAACAATAAACTTAAACTTCAATAACTTTTAAATAATTTAATTATATTAATTTATTCCACTTCAGCAATAATCTACCAAGAGTCTTCTTTTAAAAGAGACCAACCGTAAGTCTTTAGTACACAGGCTTCATGAATTACAACCGTTTAAGTTTGGGTAGTGCATTTTCACATCAACGCTCAAAAAGGGGGGTGACAGCTAAAGGGTTAAATCATGTTTAATTTGGACTTCTCTGTGCATGCTCTTTGAGGTGGTGACCATAGACCTGCATTATATGACTGACAGACAAGAACGGTTTGACCTAAAAATATCAAAATTGAAACTACTGCGGAAACAAAGACACCTACATCTTGGATGCCCTTGAGGTAAGCTAAAACATACCAAAAATTAATTTCAAAGTGAAATTAAAAATTTAGAAGCCAAATTGCCCGGTGAGTAAAAAAAAGTTAATTTCAAACCCTGGGCTGTGATAATGATACGCCTCAGAACCTAACGTCTTCTCGTTCTCCATCTTCATCACAGTGACGCTGCGCTGATCCTACACACGCCGTGGGTGCTGATGCATCATGGGATAGCAAACCCCAGGAGCGGCGAGTGGGAGACTGTAATTACAGATGATGGGTCGAGCGTCCGCGCGGACCTGAAGCTCAAGGTCAGGGTTCGTCTATAAACAGGTCGAGTCAAACTGCATCTGTCTCTGGACGCCCCAAAGTCTCTCCTCTGCGCTTGTGGGACGTTTAGGGACACAAACACAGTAGATACTATACGTATTTGGCCTAAATGTAAGATTTATGTATTGAATTGCATATAAAATGTTCATGCATTTTAACAAACTCTTCAATAGGATTATTTGAATAAAATCCAAATAATTGTTAATAATAAATTGTGCCATGTTTTTTTGAGTGCAGAAATCTTTCATTTACGTAAATGATGCAAATATGTTAAATCTTATGTTGTTAAATGAATGCATTATTTTTTCATGATGTTGTTTTGCATTTGTGTAAATAAATATATTAGAATATAAAAGCTACTTGTGATGAACTTTGTCTCCTTGTGTTTCTCTTTACCTCTAGTGCTATTAAAGAAAAAAAGAAAAAGGTTTTAGCACATTGCTAGCATGAATTAGCATGTTTTAATACATTGCTAGCATAAATTAGCATGTTTTGTTTGCATTCTGTAACAAGTTGTTAGCAATAATTAGCGTGTTGCTAACATGTTTTATCATGTTTCTAACATGCATTAGCATATTGCTAGCATGTTTTAACACAACGTTAGCATGTTTAACACATTGTTAGCATTAATTAACATGTTGTTAACATAATTTATCATGAACTAGAATATTCCTAGCATTTTTTAACACATTGCTAACATTATTTAACATGTTTCTAGCATTTTTAGCACATTGCTAACACAAATTAGCATTTTGCTAGCATGTTTGAACACATTGCTAACATGAATTAGCATGTTGTTGCATGTTTTATTATTTTTGTTATTATCATGACTTAGCATGTAGCTAACATGTTTTAGCATGTTGCTAGCATTATTTAACATTTTAAGGGATTGTTCACCCAAAAATGAAGACAAATGAACATATTTGAATGAAATCTGAGATTTCTGTCCCTCCATTAAAAGTTCGTAAAAAGATCATTCAAATGATTTTGAGTAGTTTAATCCAACACTTCTATTTCTACTATTAATTAATACGTTGCAAACATGATTTACCACGTAGATAACATGAACTAATATGTTCCTAACGTTTTTTAACACATTGCTAACATTATTTAACATGTTTCTAGCATTTTTAACACATTGCTAACACGAATTAGCCTTTTGCTAGCATGTTTGAACACATTGCTAACATGAATTAGCATGTTGCTAGCATTATTTAAAATTTTAAGGGATTGTTCACCCAAAAATGAAGACAAATGAAGATATTTGAATGAAATCTGAGATTTCTGTCCCCCATTAAAAGTTTGTAAAAAGAAAATTCTAATGATTTTGAGTAGTTTATTCCAACACTTCTGTTTCTACTATTAATTAACACGTTGCTAACATGATTTACCACGTAGATAACATGAACTAATATGTTCCTAACGTTTTTTAACACATTGTTAACGTTATTTAACATGTTTCTAGCATTTTAAACACATTGCTAACATGAATTAGCATGTTGCTAGCATTATTTAACATTTTAAGGGATTGTTCACCCAAAAATGAAGACAAATGAAGATATTTGAATGAAATCTGAGATTTCTGTCCCCCATTAAAAGTTTGTAAAAAGAAAATTCTAATGATTTTGAGTAGTTTATTCCAACACTTCTGTTTCTACTATTAATTAACACGTTGCTAACATGATTTACCACGTAGATAACATGAACTAATATGTTCCTAACGTTTTCTAACACATTGTTAACGTTATTTAACATGTTTCTAGCATTTTAAACACATTGCTAACATGAATTAGCATTGTGCTAGCATGTTTGAACACATTGCTAACATGAATTAGCATGTTGCTAGCATTATTTAACATTTTAAGGGATTGTTCAGCCAAAAATGAAGATTTCTGTCCCCCATTGAAAGTTCGTAAAAAGATAATTCAAATGATTTTGAGTGGTTTCATCCAAAACTTCTGAAGAGACACGATCACTTTATGTAATGAACAGATTTCATTTAGGCTTTTATTCACATATTAGCACGTAGAGCACTCAAATTTGGTAATCGAAAGCTCAAGCATACTCGCTTGATGCACTGGAACCACTGAGGTTCATTTAGTCCAATCAGAGCTCTTATGTGTAGTGGTGCTCATACCGTGGAGCCGGTCCATCCCAGCAGGGCGTAGGCATAGCGCTCGAGCGGAGGAGCCACCAGATCCACGCGCACCGCTTTCCAGTCCCGACTCGCCTCTCGCTCACCGCTCTCCTGCTCTCTCTTCAGCTTCACTATCAGGAAACACTTGCTGAAATGATCCATGGCCTCGAAGCGATGGGTCGGCAGCTGGCTCAGGTCAAAGGTCGAGTCCTGGAAGTCTGAGTACAGCAGGATGTTCTGAAAAATATGTTTATTTGTTTTGTTTTTAGAATACGAGCATATGTGGTTGTTAGTCACTGGTTGTTTTCGGAATAACCACTTCAAAAATTATTGTAATTGTAACTGTTAAAGACCGGAAAAAAGCACATTGCTAACATGAATTAATATGTTGTAATAGGTTGCTAACTTGAATTTACATTTTGCTAACGTTCTGACATGCTGCTAACGTGAATTATCATGTTGCTAGCATGTTTTAACACATTGTTAGCATGAATTAACATGTTGCTAGCATTTTTTATCACGTTGCTAGCATGAATTAGCATGCGGCAAGCATGTTTTAGCACATTGCTAACGTGAATTAGCATGTTGCCAGCATGTTTTAGCATTTTGTTTCTAGCATGAAGTATCATGTTTCTAGCATTATTTAGCATGCTGTTAACATGTTGCTAGCATAATTTAACATGTTGATAACGGTTTAATATGTTGTTAGCTATGGTGGAACGGATCGCAGTTGACCCGTGACCCGTACGGATCAGGTCCCGCGGTTCGGCACGCATGTGATTCGCGGATTAACTGCTAAGTTTAACCATCATAGAGTGAAAGTTTATAATGTGGATGTGTTTTGTCTTGCCAATTTACACATTCAAACTATTTTAAACGCAGAAGAGGCAAAAATCGGGACTTTCGTGTTATCTGTGCACACAGACGCACACACACCCGAAGCGCACAGAGAGAGAGAGAGAGAGAGAGAGTCGACGACTAATCAGTGATGCGACATTAGCATTTTTCATGCTAAATCATGCTAGAAACATGATAATTCATGCTAGTAACAAAATACTAAAACATGTTGGCAACATGCTAATTCACGTTAGCAATGTGTTAAAACATGCTTGCTACATGCTACGGATTCGGACTCTGGGATTCGAACCCCTACATCATTCCCAGCAAACATTTGGACGTGTAATGACCGTTGAAAAGACGTCCGTCCGACACGTCCCGTCATGGTTGAAAAATAGTTCCAAAATGAAAGTTGAACCGACGTCTTTGACGTCATCTGGCCGTGAATTCCACGTCTCTTTTGGCCGTGAATTCCACGTCTCTTCAGCGCGTCCCTGGACGTCTAAATGCGTCGTCATTTGTGTGTTTAAATGTGTTGCTGCATAATTTAAGTGTATATAAGCCTGCATTTAAAATAATCACACACATATTGTGTAACATCGTGAAAGGCAATCAAGTCTTGAAGTTTACACATCTTGACAAAGGTTCTAAAAAGGTCCAAAATTGGTCTAGTCAGACCTGACCGTCAATAAAACGTTTTAATCACGTGTACATCACAAACAAGAACACATTATTTGTGGACATATGAAAAAAAGAAGCATGTTCTGATTTAGCACATTTTATTGATCTTGAACAGCCAAAATGTATCTTAATATTTTTTCAATGTTTAACATTTGTTAACCAAACTAAAATACCAATTACAAAATACTGAATTATTATATAAAGGGATAGTTCACCCAAAAATGAAAATTCAATGAAGAAAGGTATACAGGTTTGAAACATGAGGTTGAGTAAATGATGACAATTTTCATTTTTGGGGAAACTATCCGTTTAAAAACACATTGTTTGGCTCAGTTTTTGTATCCACCAGCTGTTCCTGGAGCGTGTTTCAGGTGTTCTGCCATTGCTGCATCAATTTCAGAGTCTGTAGCATTTGGGCTCCACCTCTTCACAGCATCTAAGGGAAGATAATATATATATATTTAAATAAATAAAATTATTATTAAATTAAAATTTGAGGTAAATGATATGCACTTATTTTCAAAATACTTGTTATGGTCTACAGCTAAATTAAAAAAAAACATGGAACAAGATGAATGAATCATGAATGACACATTAGAAAAAGGTAATCAACATGCATTACATTTTATTTTATTGTATAAAATATGTTCTGCTTTTATTTTTAAAGCAGTTACTGAAAACATACATGTTAAAATCCAGCTAAACATTTCATTCCATTTCAGATAATTTACTTTCTGAAAGAAACTCTCAAAAGGCTACATTAATAAGTTACAGTAATGACTGTATCATTAAACAATATACTTGGTATAACGTTACCGTTGTTGTATACGTTCAAAGTTACTTTTAGCCTACTGGCTAATTTTAGCCAAACTCAGTAAATTTCAGTTGACAATGTGGGCATAATTTCTTTCGGTTCATTCATGTCACACAAGTAAAACTCAAGCACGTTAATCTAATACAAAATGTACTTACCCAACAGTAGATTTTTAATAATAATATCGACACAACTCCCTCCTCTCCTCGTGGTTGTTCAAAGTTCCAGAATCTATGGGGAGAACGCGTTAACATCTCGCGAGATAATCCCATCGCATGATTTTGTAATATCGCGAGACCTTTTGTTACTACATCTTGGCAGCACAGTTTATGGTTTGGGCAGAGGGTTTGGGTAATTACATCCAACTCAGACATAAATGGTGACCGGGTATATTTCTGTTTTACATGTATATACATTCCATAAAAAAATAACAACGAATACATCAGGTACAACAGGTTAAAATAATGACTAAAATGCAGTGGCTTTGCATTTGCAATCACTTGACTATACTGTGCATTTTGTGATTATAATTTATAAAAACAAGATAAAGTAAATATATATTCATTTGTATATAAATCGTATAAAGAATTATAAATCCTGATAATTTTTTTCTGTCTTGCTAGACTAGACGTGCAAAAGACGTCAGTGGACGTTATTATTCACACACAGCCTGACTAGACGTGTAAAGGACGCCAGTGGACGTCTTCTTCACAACCTCTTAAAAACTTCATGGGCAACTACATTAATTATTGCAGTATTAACCATGCGAGGATTAAGCGCAGCTTTTGCATATTTAACAAGGATTTCATAGAGGGTCATGATGGACTATAAATGCACGTGTAAAAGACGTCGCCAGGTGACGTCCTCTCACCCGATACACTAAACATAACTACACGAGCTAAAAGTTAAAATAACAATTATACATGCAACTGTAGACATGTACAAATGTATCTGAATGCATTTTTAGGAAATGTTCTGTGTTACATTTTTTACCGATTTATGACGTCCTGGCCGCAACTATTTTTGGCCAGGGACACGACGTTGCCGTCGGACCAATGTTTGCTGGGTTGCTACTGTGTTGTTGCTAGCATGAATTAGCATGTTGCTAGCGAAAATGTGCATTTAGTGTAAATAAATGTGCACTAAGTGACACGGTATTTAAATCACTATATATTGAAGTGTGAACAGCAGAACTAGACGTTGTTATTGTTTAAAATAATTTTCAGCAACTGAAATAAAATAACATAAATATTAGATGTAAAACTTAAACTTGTCTCGGCAACTGACTAAAAAAGTTGAAATACTTAAAATTACTAAAACAGAAAATACAAAAATAAAAGCCAATTCAACATAGTAATAAATATTACAATACTATCTAGATAATACTAAAGTAACGCTCAGTAATAATGGTATCTCCGGAAAGGAATAAAATAAGACAGAGAGAGATAAGAGAAAATAATGCTAATGAGCAAGTGAAGAGAGTTTGTATAATGTGAATAGGGTATATATGAAGCGTCTCAGATGAAGGGAATAATCCATTATTTATCGGCTTTAATATATCGGCCAAATTTTCAGGCCGATAACAACATTGAAAACGAACATATATCGACCGATACATCGTGCATCACTGAATTCTTTAATGAATAGAAAGCTCAAAAGAACAGCTTTTTTTTTTTTAAATAGAATGTTTTGTAACATTATAAACGTCTTTACTGCCACTTGCCATCAATTTAACGCATGCTTGCTGAATAAAAGTATACATTTCTTAATTTTCCGGCAATGTTTGCTTTGCATTATGCATTGCGTTTGACACATTTCTGAATCATCCGATCATTTGTGTTCACTCACCGGCATAAAGCATGCTTTAATAACACTCATTTATGAGCATGAAAATATTCTGTTTATGTGTGTTTTCTGCTAATTACAGTTCCATAACTTTGCAAAATGCAAACATCAAATGCTTTAAACCAGTCGCCGAGTCTCCTGCAATATTCAGAAATGTTATTGATGCGACCGCACTGACTCTATCGGATGAGAATAAAACTGGAATTGAGTGGAATAATGACATTATCTTCTGTAGAGCTGCTTATATCCCAATTACATTTCATAATTAATGAACTTTGCAGTTATTGATCGGAACTAAATCAACTGAAAAATGACACTATAATGTCTTTTTCAAGCTGCTTTACAGAACATTAAATGTCTCTCTTTTAAAGTTTGCATCATTATTTGTCTGTTTACAGGTGAAACTCGAAAAATTAGAATATCGTGCAAAAGTTGAGCTGAAACTAATATATTATTACATGCAAAGTGAGATATTTCAAGCCTTTATTATAATTGTGATGATTATGGCTTACAGCTTATGAAAACCTTTTCACAATATTATCATTTTGAATTTAGAGTTTTCATAAGCTGTAAGCCATAATCATCACAATTATAACAAATAAAGGCTTGAAAAATCTCACTTTGAGTCCATATAATATATTAGTTTTACCTTTTAAGTTGAATTACTGAAATAAATCAACTTTTTAAGTATAGATGATACTAAAATAACACTGAGTAATAGTGATACCTCCTTAGGGGAAAGGAAGAAAATAAGACAGACAGAGATAAAGAGAAAATAATGCTAATGAGGAAGTGAAGAGAGTTTGTATAGAGAAATAAACCGAGGCCTGAGAACCGGTTCCCGCCGCTCTCGAGTCGTCTGGTTATCCAGCGCCGG
This sequence comes from Rhinichthys klamathensis goyatoka, assembly GCF_029890125.1. Classification (NCBI taxonomy): domain Eukaryota; kingdom Metazoa; phylum Chordata; class Actinopteri; order Cypriniformes; family Leuciscidae; genus Rhinichthys; species Rhinichthys klamathensis. Next base: position 214,784 of record NW_026606863.1, read on the forward strand.
ATGGGGGCAAAAACGAAGACCATTTACATTACAAATTGTCAGTTTAATTGCAGCAGCCGTAATAATTGTTGCACTACTGTATCCCTCTCACAGCGCATAAATCTGAAGCGCTCGTGTTAAAGAGCCATAACTGCCGGAGGGTTGACGCTCCCGCCACTCTCTCCATCCGTTAATCCCTCAGACGCTCCGTATAATTGTGCAAATCTCATGTAGAAATAACCTTGTGTTAAACGCCGGCGCGTCCCACACCCTGATGCTTTAGCAGGGACTGTGAGACTTCCATGATCGCTCACAGGTTGCTCTTAAACCGCTCAGGAGACGTAATTATATTCCACTTAATAATCACGTTTATCTCAGATGTTCCTGTGAAGGTTTAAAGTCCCCCTGTAGTTAATAATTGTATCCCTTAAAACGCAACTTTGATCACCAAAATGACAGTTAAAATGCCTTAAAATATCTTGAATGTAACTCGACACCCTCGCCTCATTTAGTATGCGCGGTACTATGAATATGCAAATGAGCCCCGCCTCCACTCACTCACTCAGCTCAGAGATCCACTGGTTGACGATCACATGTTGATCTGATTGGTTACAATGTCGTTTGTGACGTCAGAAACACCAGCGATTTCAAACCGTGTTTTTGAGACTGTCTTTGGTTCACTGCAGTTTTAAGCAGAAAATACTCAGCAATGCTGTCGACTTATGAACTTACACATGGTGTGTCTTAAAGCAGATTAAAAACACCACATAAACAACATTAAAAGCTGGAGTTTCACCACAGGGGGACTTTAAACATTTTTTATATTGTAATATTTTGTCATTTTTGTAAAGGAACTGCAGGGGGTTTGAAAAGCTAATAAATTAAAATCATAAAAATATCAATTAAAATGATAAAAGGGTGCTCCGATCAGGATTTTTTGGGGCCGATCACAGATCACCGGAAGCGGTATCGTCCAATACTCACCATAAATAAATAATAATACATGATAAAAAGAAAGCTATAGCGAGGAATATAATTCCTGGCCTAAAAAAAAACAGAACAAGAGTCTTTATCAACAGAAACTAATCAAATGTCAAACAACACTGAATAGTGTGCACTGTATAAATGAAATATAGATTAATCCTACTAAATTGACTAAAAAGCAGTGAGTAATTTCTCTGTCTTTTGTTGCCTGTGTAACATTAATGACACAGTTTCATCAACAAATTTGCCTGGATTAATAAATAAGAAGCAAATATAGTGGACAATATAGGCTAATCAGGACACAGAGGCGCCGACGCGTTCACACTTCATATGTGCATTTCTCTCTAGGCGCGTTCACTACAGCGAAGATGGCAAGTCTGACTCTGCATCGATTTATGAACTTTATCAACCATTCAAATGTTTCATGCATAATCATTACTTTCGCCGGTTCTTTGCATAGACAGTAAAAGAAAGGTTCTTTGTGGCAAGCTTTATTTCAGGTGTTGCGTGATATCTCTGCGCCCCCTGTGTTGATGCTTCACACTCCTGTCCAGTTGGTGGCGGTAAACGCACCTTTTAGCTGGTTTGCCAACCGCCATAAAACTCCAAAAGAAGAAGAAGAATAAATGACTTCCTTTTACACTGAAAAGTTCACGCACATCCACATATGAAATCACTCGCATATACATATATACACAACTAAAGCATGCATCCACGTTTTATTTTGTATGCGCGAGTGTTTTATAGATGTGTATGCGCGCATCGGGTTTATATGTATGTGCGACTGTTTATAGGTGTATGCGTGCGTCAAGTTTATATGTATATGCAAGTTATTCACAAGTTTATATGCATTCATTACTAACATAATATGTATTGGTATTAATTTCATATTAGTGTGCACGTGTATTTCATATATGTATTTTGAACATCCAATAGTATACATGTATGTGCGAGTAATTTATAGGTGTATATGCACGTGTGTTATGCATGTATTGATAACGAAGTTTGATATAAATCCTACGTGGCGCCTCATACTGTCCCCTTACACTGCCCCTATCCCTAAACCTACCCATCACACACACACACACACACACACACACTGCCCCTATCCCTAAACCTACCCATCACACACAACTTTCTGCATTTTTACATTTTCAAAAAACATTACTTAGTATGATTTATACGCTGTTTTCCTCATGGGGACCGCTGGCTGGGCCCCACAATGTAGGGGATTTCAGGTTTTACTATACTTGTGGGGTCATTTGGTCCTCACAATGTAATATAAACATGAACTCTCTCTCACACACAGACACACACACACACACACACACACATAAACTCTCACATACACACGCACACACATACTCTCACACACACACTCACACACACAAACTCTCTCTCTCTCTCAAACAAACACACACACAAACTCTCTCTCTCACACACACACACACACACACACACATACATAAACTCTCAGCACTGTCTGCGAAGTGCATAAATGTGAAAGAAAAATATTGAGTTTCTCTGACTTCTGTATCAAATGTGAGCTCAGTTTGAGAAATATCTTTCTGAAACTCACTTCTGAGGTCTAAAGAAAACACTACATTAATGTCTCGTCTCTCTGAGAACAGCAGACTTCAGTATATTTCTGCAGAAACACACGGACTGCATCCAAACGTTATGACTATCTGTCCTGGATAGTGTGTGAGATTAGGATTAGTGCATCTCGAATCTTAGGAAAGGCCCAGGCGGAT
>NW_026606863.1:222500-225000 GCF_029890125.1 Rhinichthys klamathensis goyatoka
AATGACTCTCCCTCATGTTATTCCAATCCCGTAAGACTTTCGTTCATCTTCAGAACACAAATTAAGATATTTTTGATGTAGGGTATCTGGACTGTGTCAGTTTGACTCATGTGAAAATGCTTTTAACCCTTTGACTCTTATCAGTAACTCTCTCTTCTGGCACCACCGAGTCTGCGTTAAAATTGCCCATTGACACCTTTATGCCATGCAAATGTTTACACACAGCCATGGGTTTGGGCCTCTAATACCCCTTTTCCACCAAAGCATTTTGAGAGCCGGTTCGGAGCCGGTGCCTACTCGCGAACCAGTTCTTTGTGTTTCGACAGCCACAGAGCCGGTTCTCGGCCAGGAAAATTGGTTCCAAAGCGGCACCAACTCTTTGCTGGACTAGAACCGTTCTTTTACTACGTCATGCTTACGTCGGGGGCTGGGGGCGGGTTACTGTGAACAACAACACGACGGGAATGGGAAAGCTAAGACGTATGGCGACGTCCACAGTGACGTAACGACGTCGTTCGCTGGGCTCTCTAGTCAGTGGAAAAACAAACAGGTTCTGAAAGGTTCACAAGTTGAACCAACTTTGAACCAGCACCAGTTCCAAACCAGTTCTTTTTTGGTGGAAACAAGGCAAAAGAGATCAGTATCTCCTCAGAGCAATGCCAGGTGGCCAAGAAAAGCTCACTCCAAAACGCACACACACAAACAGACATTCCTTCATTGAAATCTATAATTTGACTAATTCTGGAAAGAATACGATATATTCCTCGCCTGGTTAAAACCAGAGCATTCTCAGTTGTAACTGAGTTATGGTCTGGCAAAGCGTCATAGACAAATCAATTCCAGAGGGGCGTCACCAACGGACGTGGCGGATAGACCTAAACCCAATCAGAGCGATGAAGGAGATGACGTATGCAGAGCGGCGGAGACACATCTCCGAGTGTTGTTCTTTACTCGGTTTTTAACAAAAAGGAAACGTTCAAATGGCTTAAAACAGACGCGATCGCTGATTGGAACGAGTGATGTTCGATGGCGGCATCCATCTTTGTAATGTAGGCTACAAAATCTGCTTCAAAATCCCAGCGCTGTCATCATCGTGTAAAGCCCGCCCCAACGCTTCTGATTGGTGCCGTGATTTCGGCGGATTGGAAATGGGCTTGAATGAGATCTTAGCCAGACTAACTTTCAGAGCAAATCTAAATTTGCCGGACGTTGTCTGGGTTTTCCCAGGCTAATATATTCCTGTATGTTTGCATGTTACCCAGTTCATATAAGTCTAGTTATGATTTCCTAGTGTATCAGTGGACCTCAAGTGCTTGTAATTCGCCTTTGGCTAAGCCCCGCCCCCCTTAGTTACTGTTGCTACGTCCGACAAACAAACTTCATCTGGACTCTGGTATCAACATGGCTTATGCTGTGACAGCTCTTCCTGCTGAAATTTTATCAAACTTTTATAAAGCAGCAAATAAAGTGTCCGATAGAAGTAGGCAAAAAGGGGCTGCAATATACGTTCGAAGGCTATATTCACGACATACAGGTGAAACGCAAGGAACAAGGCATCCCAAATAGAGGCAAAAGCAAACCGGTCACAGTCAAAAAATGAACCACCGCATATCCTACTAATGGAGACGGAGGCTGGGACTAACAATATCAAGGAGCAACACTGTTCATGCAAAGCTGGGTAGGTCTCTATTCACTTCTATAATCGTTATTACAACGCAAATCATTGCGTGTGCTAAACGACACTGGTCAGGATTTGACTTCGGTTTGGGAAGGGGAAAAAACGCACACCCCCCTCCAACCTCTCTGGGAAACGCGTATCTGTGTTACAAATGCCCCAGGCACAGCGTTTAACCATATTTTTGATAAAACTACGACGGTAATAGCCGGCTGAGACCAAAAATATGAGACGCCTGTGTTAAAGACAATGGAGCGCTGTGAAAAAGTGTCGTTCTTGGCTGCGCTGTGATTGGTCAATCTACATTCTAGGGTGTGGCTTAGCCAAAGACGAATTATGCATTAAGCTGTAGCCTATCTTTGTAATTCCTATTCTTTTTCATGTTTTATTTGGTACCGTTGTAATCCTCTTAGTCTCACTGAGTTAACCAGATACAGGAAATTACAGTGAAATGTATTATTCTTTCTGGTTAGAAACTACATCTTTGTAGTTGTAGTTAGAAACTAACACTGCCATAAAACATGCAAATTAGGCCGTCCCAACAAGACAAAGGGACTTTCCCGCTCACGGTTTGCCGAAGAACTATTGGCCAGTTCACTCCAAAAAGGTGTGAACTCCGGTTTCCTCAAAGGGATGGTGCCTCCTCGTCTTCAGTGCTCTTCATCTCTTCTTTCTTCATCTCTTGGACGCTCTTCAAGATCTTCTCGTCAGTCCGTTAGTTAAGTTTTTCTTTTATTTCCCGTTTCGTATTCTACTTTGTTCATTTCCACAGACTAGTGAACTTAGCCTAAATGACTTTTCTTTGAGTAACTTCACTTCAAGAGA
>NW_026606863.1:230000-307500 GCF_029890125.1 Rhinichthys klamathensis goyatoka
TTATGGGGCAGCATCCACAACAACACTTTCATTGCTTTTTAAATTAAACTACATATATATCAAATTTCATTAAGCAATGAAAGTATTTTTTTTTATTAATCATCAGATGTGCAGATGTGCTCAGATGATCAGATGTGCTCCTACAGTAGTCACATTCAAATCCAGACTCAAAACACATCTGTTTAGCTATGCATTTACTGAATGAGCACTGTGCCACTGTTCGTCCGACTGTTTTTACTGTACTTTATTTTATTTTTTTATTCTAAACTGTTTTAATTATTCTTATTTGTTTTGATTATTTTATTGTCTCCTATGTAAAGCACTTTGAATTACCATTGTGTATGAAATGTGCTATATAAATAAACTTGCCTTGCCTTGCCTTATTATGCATTTACAGGTGAAACTCGAAAAATTTGAATATCGTGCAAAACTTCATTCATTCAACGTAAAAGCTGAAACTAATATATTATATAGACTCATTACATGCAAAGTGAGATATTTCAAGCCTTTATTTGTTATAGTTTTGAGGATTATGGCTTACAGCTTATGAAAACCCCAAATTCAAAATTAGAATATTGTGAAAAGGTTTTCATAAGCTGTAATTATAATAAATAAAGGCTTGAAATATCTGACTTTGAGTCTATATAATATATTAGTTTCACCTTTTAAGTTGAATTACTGAAATAAATGAACTTTTGCACAATATTCTAATTTTTCGAGTTTCACATATTAAAAATCATATATATATATATATATAGAGAGAGAGAGAGAGAGCAGTGAAAGCATATTTTATTTTATTATTTATTTATATATTTTAAAAAAATATATATATATATATATATATATATAGATTATATATAAATATGTAAAAAATATATAATATACGAGTATAACAAATAAATGAAAAATACAATAAAAATTAAATATACATTAATTGCTTAAAGGCACACTGTGGAATTTTTGGCCACTAGGGTGCGCTCGACCTGTAATTTTCACGTCTAGTTCCCCTAGAGGCCACAAGCGCCGCAGCATTGTCGCAAAAGTCAACAAACAGTCAACCGGTCAACCTCCCGTGTCTTTATTACGGAGCCCCTAAAGGGACGTGGTGGTGGAATTTTTTTTAGGATGGGAGATTTTTTTTTTCAATCTTTTGCGTTCCCTCGCAAAACTTTTGCGTTCCCCCGAGAAACTTTGCGTTCCCTCGCAAAACTTTTGCGTTCCCTCGCAAAGATATTTGCGTTCCCTCGCAAAAGTTTTGCGTTCCCTCGCAAAGATTTTTGCGTTCCCACGCAAAACCTGTTGGCAGCTCGGACAGACACTTCCTGTTTAATGTCCCGCTGGCAGTGTTTCAGAGCTCCGTACGTTAATGGAGCGTTTCATAGTGTTTGAACTTGGACTCACACTATATGCAGAAAACAATGTCTGATCAGGCGCATTGACAAGGGTTGCCCAATCCTGCTCCTGCCGATCGTCTGTCCTGCACAGTTCATCTCCAACCCTAATCAAACACACCTGAAGCAAACAATGAACGTCTTCAGGATCTCTTTGCAATGGGTTGGAGATGAAATCGAGTAGTCGGGAAATCGTGTAACAAAACTGATATAACTCACTACATATTTCCGTTATTTGTAGTCTTCAGTTTGTTTTTCCTTTTACACAAATACAAACATATATGAGCTGAAAGGAAAAAAAACATTTACATTTACATTTGTACACGGCAGTATGTTGTGACTTATATCAGTTTTGTTACACGAATTCGCAGTAAATATTACATTATATATACACTTTTATGCCGATGTTTATTTTAAACTCTCCCTTTTTCTTTTTTTTGGTCTCCTCTGACAAAATCTTTGCTTTCTTCGCTTTCTTCCGAGTAGCTGTTGATTCAGCCATGACGACAACATACAGACGCCGGCAATCAAACACGAGTTGAGCTCTCACGCTAGAATCTGAGGAAGTTGGGGTGGTGGGGGAAGTGACGTATGCCGTAAAGCGGTCGAATTTTGTAGTTCTTTTTGTGCTCGGGTTCCTACCCGAAACCCGAAGTTACATAGTGCCAGTAAAAGCGATACAGACACCTTCAGGCTTCGGCAGACGTGTCATTCAACCGATTGTAAGTCGATGTACCATCTCAATGTGTTTTGGTAATATATTATAAAGGTTGAAAAGTTCCACAGTGTGCCTTTAAACATTAAACATATGTACATTATGTAAAGAATTCAATTAATAAAAAAAATATGTTTATTGTCTGTCAAAAAATTCAAGCAAATTTTCCAAGCAAAACGTTCTAAACTGAGAAGTTTATTCTGGAAACAAGGTCATCTTTCTAAAGCAAAACGCGAGGTCATGCATTGAGAAACTAAATATTTGTCGTGTATATTATATTTGTATGTACCTGTGCTTTGAATCGCTGGATCAGCGCTGGCAGAACGGCGTCCTCCTGTCCCGGCTCGGGTGTTTTAATGATGAAGTCCACATCATGACCGAACTCCTTTCCCCTGCAGATCACACACACAAACGCTCACCGTAATGACATTATACACTGAACGCATGTTCACTCTTCAACACATTCTGTCAGCGGGAGAGGGTTTGATGTAGATCACATGATGAGATACACAATAATCGTGTGAGTAACCGTACAGGGACATACGGTTCATTTAATGGCTTTGCCTTTTTCTATTACTCAAATAAGCCATTTGGCCCTGCGTCATTAAACTCCAGAGCGTCTCGAGTGCCGGAGCTGTCAGGCCGGTTATGAGTTTCACTGCTGCGTATGAGATTATGGAAATGAGTCTCCAAAACTCAAAGGCCTCGTAGGCAGCAAATTCAGGTGGGAGGAAGGAGATATTCCAGGATATTTTAGGTAAAAATATGTAACAACTCATGGGGGGGAATACAACTTTCACAACTGTTCAGTTTAAAATATATATATATATATATATATATATAAAAAATGGCTTTTCAGATCATTTTAAAGTGTAAAAGAATATGAAAGAAAATCATAAAATTGAGAAGGTAAATGAATCAAACCATTGTTTTGACCATGCAGTGGAAATTAATGAAAAGTTATTAATGAGAATTACAACATGACATTTATGAAAAATAAGCTTGTGTCCTAAACTACTAACTCTAGAAGGTCACTCAAGGTCAAGTCCACTTTTATTTATATAGCACCTTAAAGGGATAGTTCACTGTGAAATAAATTTTTGTGTACTTACATTTACGAGTCATTAAATCATGTTTAATTTGGACTTCTCTGTGCATGCTCTTTGAGGTGGTGACCATAGACCTGCATTATATGACTGACAGACAAGAACGGTTTGACCTAAAAATATCAAAATTGAAACTACTGCGGAAACAAAGACACCTACATCTTGGATGCCCTTGAGGTAAGCTAAAACATACCAAAAATGTATTTCACAGTGAACTATCCCTTTAAAACAGCATTACTGCTGACCGGTGCTTCACAGAAACACAATAAAAACAATAAAAACAAACGTCGTACAAATTACATATCAAATTTTGACTCATATCCACAGTTATGAATAGGCCCAATACATGTTCATCAACTTTTTATGAACAATTCTTCAATCCACAATTAAAATAATAATAAAATAAAAGAAATAATAATAATACAATAAAATAAAATACATAAGCCTACATTGATTAAAATACATAAATTAAAATGAATGAATGAACAACAAATTGCTTCAAATCTTTCACCATCCAATCAATCCTGATGGGCAAAAACTAGACTTGTCCTATTTATTTATTTATTTAATCTTGTGGGGTTTTCATGTGTTCACTTGTTTACATTATAATATTACAAAAATATGATACTGGAATTTTTGTTTGGAGGACCAGATTTAATAAAACCGTTTTATTTTACAGCTAAGCACAAGAAGACAAGCATTTATATAAGCGGACTGTTGTGCATATGGTCTCCCTTATACAGTATATAATAACGCATATTACATGACATATTTGCTTCGTGAATAGATCAGGTGGTGCCACATTCAAGGACCATCTGAAGCCCTAAAAGCTAAACACAGTACATGTTCACTTGAGCCAACACAAATGAGTCTGAGCAGCAGAAGAGCGTATGAATATGATGTTTAATGGCAGAAACACACACGCGTAGGCACAGTACACACACAAGAGGCTCTCAGATCTCTGAACATGCACTTCTCTTTTCTTCTGCTCGCAGATGCAGGATTAAAGTATGCCGAGCAAACACAACTTAATATAACCTAACGCACGCCAGCTGCTTTTCATTCAAAACCAAAAGCAAAAGAACAGCAATGTTCGTCACAACTTTTTTAAGAATTTATGCAGCTTGCGAATTATTTAGTGCGCGCGTCGTTTAGAAATGAGGGTTTTACTGCCGGATCCAGTGTTAGCTCCAGATGCAGCGGGACGCTTGATTTTCACAGATTTATGGCATGACGTATAACACACAACACCTGCGGCTCTGTTCCCAAACCTATATGAGCGGCCTTGCTGTCTACATAGGCAACATCATACATGTCACATTCATTTCTGTAGCGCTTTATAAGTGTTTTAAAGCAGCTTCACAATAATACAGGTGAAACTCGAAAAATTAGAATATCGTGCAAAAGTTCAGTAATTCAACTTAAAAGGTGAAACTAATATATTATATAGACTCAAAGTGAGATATTTCAAGCCTTTATTTGTTATAATTTTGATGATTATGGCTTACAGCTTATGAAAACTTTTCACAATATTCTAATTTTGAATTTGGGGTTTTCATAAGCTGTAAGCCATAATCATCAAAATTATAACAAATAAAGGCTTGAAATATCTCACTTTGAGTATATTAGTTTCACCTTTTAAGTTGAATTACTGAAGTTTTGCACGATATTCTAATTTTTCGAGTTTCACTTGTAAACAGAGAAATAATGATGCAACTTTAAAAAAGAGACATTTAATGTTCTGTAAAGCAGCTTGAGTGTCATTTTTCAGTTGATTCAGTTCCGATCAATAACTGCAAAGTTCATTAATCATGAAATGTAATTGGGATATAAGCAGCTCTACAGATGATAATGTCATTATTCCACTCAATTCCAGTTTTATTCTCATCCGATAGAGTCAGTGCGGTCGCATCAATAACATTTCTGAATATTGCAGGAGACTCGGCGACTGGTTTAAAGCATTTGATGTTTGCATGTTGCAAAGTTATGGAACTGTAATTATCAGAAAACACACATAAACAGACTATTTTCATGCTCATAAATGAGTGTTATTAAAGCATGCTTTATGCCGGTGAATGAACACAAATGATCGCATGATTCAGAAATGTGTCGCAACACAATTCATAATGCAAAGCAAACATTGCCGGAAAATTAAGAAATTTAAGAAATTTATACTTTTATTCAGCAAGCATGGATTAAATTGATGGCAAGTGGCAGTAAAGACATTTATAATGTTAAAAAAAATTCTTTTGAGCTTTCTATTCATTAAAGAATCCTGAGTTTCCACAAAAATATGACTTTTCAACATTGATAATAATCATAAATGTTTCTTGAGCATCAGATCCTCATATTAGAGTGATTTCTGAAGGATCATGTGACACTGAAGACTGGAGTAATGATGCTGAAAATTCAGCTTTGATCACAGGAATAAATTAGACTTTACTGTATATTCACATAGAAAACAGCTGTTTACATTGGAATAATATTTCATAATTTTTTACTGTATTTTTGATTAAATAAATGCAGCCTTGCTGAGCAGAAGAGACTCTTTCACAAACATTAATCACATAGTACTGATCTCAAACAGCAGGATTAATGACACAGATATTTGAAGAACAGATGATTTTGGAGATATTTGATTTGTTAATGGAGTGTGTTCATGTAAACGGGTTATTCATGTCACAGGATCTTCAGCCAGAAGTGAGAGAGTCGAGGGGAAGCGGATCACAGAGCCAGCGTGTCGCTCGTGTTTGATCCAGACTCCAGGCCTCAGAAGAAGCAGCTAAACCTTCAAACCGATGGACCACACACACACACACACACACACACACTCCTCCTGCAAGCCAAGCATCTCACGGTTAAGTTGACATAAAGGAGAACCAATGTGGATCCACCAGAAGCAGCGTTTGATCCTGCCGGTCCTCTGGGAAGTTCATTTAACACGTAATATTCAGCAATATTATTCATTTGAACGCACTGACACTATTGGATGAAAACTGAACTCAGCTGGATGATGACATCACTGAATTGAACTCATTTAATAATCGATGAACTTCACACAGTTATTGAACCGAACTGAATCAACACTGTTTTCTATAGTCTTTTTAGAGTTGCTTTTTTCTGTGCATCATTGAATCATTATTTTCCTGTTTATAAGCCACTTTGAAACAGTCTGTATTGTAAAACGTGCTATAGAAATAAAGCTGGCAAATGGCAATTATGATTATGACAACAATTTTGGTAGAAATACATTGTGTGTTAAGTGCTTTGATTTTTCTTACTCTTTATTTAAAAATTTTATCGTGCTTGTCGGAAGTTACGCCGCACCCAGTGTTATTTTAGTATTATTTATATACTAAAATAATACATTTTTGTTTTTAATTAGTTTTTAATTTGACTATTTTTAGTTTTCATTTTAATTTAGTTTATGTTTTGGTGACTTTGTCATTTTTATTAGTTTTAGTTTTAGGTGTGTGTGAGTTGGTTTATGTGATTTATGAGGACACAAATTTGTATAATGACATGTGTATTACACTGGTATTACAACTTATGGGTGGTTTATGAGGACATTTCAAAAGTCCTCATAAATCAAATGGCTTAAAAAACATAAAAAACAATGTTTTATTAAAAAATTAAAAATGCTGCATGTCTCCTGTGATGGGTAGGTTTAGGGATAGGGGCAGTGTAGGGGGATAGAATATATAGTTTTTACGGTATAAAAACCATTACGCCTATGGAGAGTCCTCATAATGCTGTTGCACCAACATGTGTGTGTGTGTGTGTGTGTGTGTGTGTAATATATATATATATATATATTTTTTTTTTTTCATTTTAATACTTTAACTTTAACTTATTTTAAATAGTTGCCAAAGTAACATTTCTAATTTTTGTTAAGGTTTAAGATTTTAAGTTTAAGCTTTAGGTTTTAACTTTATTTCAGTTATTAAAATGAGTTTTAATAGTTTTAATAAGAAGAAATAAGTTAATATTATATAAATAATAATAATAACAATGTCTATAAGTTGGACCATGTCAAAATTGCATTGTTGATAGAAAATAAAACACAGATAACGTGTATAAGTTACATTTTACAATTACATTCAGAAATAATGTAAAATAAAAATACCGGTAAATAAAACCTTTACAAACAATATAAACACCATAAACATGTATTTTTAGTTCCTCTCACTCCACAACAAATCCTTAAAATGCTACGCAGAACAGAACAGGAATGAAAAACATTATAAAACACGTACAAATTTAAGTGGTATACTGGCTTTTATTATTATAAACAGCAAGCCTAAACAAATTGATATCATTTAATCAGCTAAATGAGTATTTTCTGTCCAGATTTATCCCTATTCCTCATCAAATATGAACAAACTAAACTGTATCATCAACATTCACAATTGCATTCTCGATCAATACCAAATTAGCCTCCACTAATACAGTCATTATAGCAGCGCTCGACTTGTAAATACAATCATCCCGACACGTCTTGAAGTCTGTCGCGCTATAGCTAATGGCAACAGAGTGAATCCGAGTGAAAAAGAAGGTCTCACGGGGTCATTTTAGAGGAGATTATTGAGTGGGCGAGCAGTGTGACACTGTTCATTTAGAACTCAACAAGCCATGCTAATGTGCTAAAGTTCAGCGGCGGCGTGTGGGAGTCCTTCTACACTGAGAAACATGCATAAACCGGCTGCCAAACAAACAATATTAGCTTTAACAGGCATATTAGTCCAACGAAGCACACGGAGAAGTGCATAAGGTCAGATTATATTGGAGTCATTTGAATTTTGATGGATAAATGTGTATGTGTGTGCATGTGTTTTGCATTTAAAGAGGACCTATTATGCCCTTTTCAGTCTTGATGTTGTTTCAGGCTCTACTAGAACTGGTTTTAATGCATTATTTTCCTCATATTCTCTATTGTTGCGGCTCCTCTCTTCTCAGTCTGTCAGTAACGCTCTGTTTACTTCCTGTCTCCATGAAGCCCCTCCTTCTGAAAAGCACACTGTGCTCTGATTGGTCGGCTGGATCGGTGTGTTGTGATTGGTCGAGCGCTTCGAGTGTGTTTGGGAAATGTCCCGCCCCTTCCTATAACCCCCAGTTTAACACACTACTAACTAACTCAACCAGGCCACGCCCCTTTATTCTGCGCATTAATTATTATAATGAGGAATATTGTGACGTGTTCGTTCCCGGGAGAAACTCAAAGACTACAATGGAGGCGTTTCAGGAGTTCAGACACACTGATATAGAGAAGAACTGCTCAGACAGCAACATACACACTAAAGAGAGATGAACATGAAAAAACATAATATATATATTTTGTCATTATTTACTCACTCTCGTCTTTCAAACCTGCATGAAATGTTTAGCAGAATGTTTATGCAGCTTCTATCCTTTTAAGGAAATTGTATAATATATGAAGTTATGCACTAATGCACACTAAGTCTCTCAAAACGTGCAAACCTATAAGTCTGAACTGGAGCCGCACACCCATAAAGACCTCCTGAAGAATCATTTTTGGCTTACGAGATATTACATGACAGCTATTTATTTGATGTCACACTGAAATCCCCTGCTTTAGGAGACAGTATTCTGCTTCTCAGACATCACACATCTTTAGAAGAGCTTAAAAGCTGAAATGCTAAATTAAACTCTTCAGACTTCTGTCACTTTCACAGGGATGAGAGAGAAGAGAGACTGCGAGACACACACACACCAATAAACTGATTCATCAATTCATTTATTAGTGTTTGCACTGAAAAAAATGCTTTTCTTACTTAATATTTTTGTCTTGTTTCCAGACCAAATATAAAAAAAAATCTTACATCAAGAATCATTTACTAAAATATTAGTAAATGATTAGTATTGTTATCTCCCAATGGGGTGCTTTTTTAAAAGCAAAAACTCACATCATTTTTATTTCCCCAGAAAACAAGACATAATATCTCATGTTATTTTTACTCATCTAGTAAATGCATCTTGATTTAAGAATTTTTAGATATTTGGATTGGAAACCAGACAAACATACTAAGAAAAGCATTTTTGCAGTGCAAATCAAATATCACGATTAGTAATGCTTATAGGAAAACGATAATAATCATTAGACTCTTTTCACTTGACACAGTAAGAACCAACTTAAAGGGTTAGTTCACCTAAAAATGAAATTGATGTCATTAATGACTCTCCCTCATGTCGCTCCAAGCCCGTAAGACATCCGTTCATCTTCGGGACACAGTTTAAGATATTTAAGATTTAGTCCGAGAGCTTTCTGTCCCTCCATTGTAAATGTGTGTACGGTATACTGTCCTTGTCCAGAAAGGAAATAAAGACATCATCAAAGTAGTCCATGTGACATCAGTGGGTTAGTTAGAGTGTGTTGAAGCATCGAAAATACATTTTGCTCCAAAAATAACAAAAACGACGACTTTATTCAGCATTGTATTGTGTTCCGGTTCTGTTGTGGATCCGCGTTCAGTGCCGCTGCTGACGTGTGTCTGGTGTGTGTGTGTGTGTATTCTGGTTCTGTTGTGGATCCGCGTTCAGTGCCGCTGCTGACGTGTGTCTGGTGTGTGTGTGTGTGTGTGTGTGTGTGTGTGTGTGTGTGTGTGTGTGTGTGTGTGTGTGTGTGTGTGTGTGTGTGTGTGTGTGTGTGTGTGTGTGTGTGTGTGTGTGTGTGTGTGTGTGTGTGTGTATTCCGGTTCTGTTGTGGATCCGCGTTCAGTGCCGCCGCTGACGTAAGACGCTGCTGACGTAAGACGCTGCTGACGTGTGTCTGGTGTGTGTGTGTGTGTGTGTGTGTGTGTGTGTGTATTCCGGTTCTGTTGTGGATCCGCGTTCAGTGCCGCTGCTGACGTGTGTCTGGTGTGTGTGTGTGTGTGTTCTGGTTCTGTTGTGGATCCGCGTTCAGTGCCGCCGCTGACGTAAGACGCTGCTGACGTGTGTCTGGTCTGTGTGTGTGTGTGTGTGTGTGTGTGTGTGTGTGTGTGTGTGTGTGTGTGTGTGTGTGTGTGTGTATTCTGGTTCTGTTGTGGATCCGCGTTCAGTGCCGCTGCTGACGTGTGTCTGGTGTGTGTGTGTGTGTGTGTGTGTTCGGGTTCTGTTGTGGATCCGCGTTCAGTGCCGCTGCTGACGTAAGACGCTGCTAACGTGTGTGTGTGTGTGTGTGTGTGTGTGTGTGTGTGTGTGTATTCTGGTTCTGTTGTGGATCCGCGTTCAGTGCCGCTGCTGACGTAAGACGCTGCTGGTGTGTGTCTGGTGTGTGTGTGTGTGTGTGTGTGTGTGTGTGTGTGTTGTCTGGTGCGTCCGTGTATTCGGGTTCAAATAAATATGGCTGGGCAAAAAAATGCAAGTCTTCCTCTGTGTGGAAATCCTTAGACACTCATTCAACTCAAGAATATTTTGATACAGTTTCTCACTTTACGCAGTGGTGTGGAAATAACTATCTAAAACTTAACATCAGCAAAACAAAAGAAATGTCTTTTGGATCGGCACAATTCCACCACCCCATTATCATTAACAACGAAACAGTAGGGATAGTAGACCATTTCAAATATCTTGGACTCATAATTGACAATAACCTCACCGTTGAACACCACACAACAGACGTACAAAAAAAAGGGACTCAAAGATTGTCAGCGGTGCGTAAACTAAAAGGACTTCATGTTGCCCCCCATTTACTCCTACTACTGTATATTAGCATTGTTCAACCTATCCTACACTCTAAAAAATGCTGGGTTGTTTCAACCCAAATTTGGGTCAAATATGGACCAACCCAAATGTTGGGTTAAAAATGTAATTAAAAAATTTACAGTTGAAAGTGAAAGTTGAAGTTGGGTTAAAATTTGAAATTACATTTTTAACCCAACATTTGGGTTGGTCCATATTTGACCCAAATTTGGGTTAAAACAACCCAGCATTGTTTAGAGTGTATTATACTGTTCCACTTGCTTTTTCAACATGCTTACTGTAAAAAAAACGAAACAAACTTACCCAGATAACCAATACCGCCACCAAAATAATAGGTTTGTCCACTCCAAATCTACATGAACTAAACACCAAAGCCATCACACGTATCGCTCATAATATCCCTGGACATTACTCACCCACTAAGTCGATACTTCTCCCTCCTACCCTCTGGCAGGAGGTTCAGAAGCATAAGATGCAATAAAACTCGCTTCAGCAGAAGCCTAATTCCTTCAGCTATCCAAACACTCAATAAGGTCAAAGCCACACAGATAAAATAAAATAAATCGTATGCAGTGATATATGTTTTCTCCCATATATGGCTATGTCAAATGTCTATTGTGTATTAAAATTTGTATGTTTATATGAGCCGTGAATATACACATGTATGAGGCTAAACGTTTCTGGAAATGTGAAAAAGAATTTCCCTAAAGGGACGATAAATATATGCTACTACTACATGTTTGCGAAGATTGTTTTGTTTCCAGCGTGCGTCTCCCTCAGACTGTAAACGAAGCTCGGGCGCACCAGACACACACACACACACACACACACACACACACCAGACACACGTCAGCAGCGTCTTACGTCACACACACACACACACACACACACACCAGACACACGTCAGCAGCGTCTTACGTCACACACACACACACACACACACACACACACACACACACCAGACACACGTCAGCAGCGTCTTACGTCACACACACACACACACACACACACACACACACACCAGACACACGTCAGCAGCGTCTTACGTCACACACACACACACACACACACACACCAGACACACGTCAGCAGCGTCTTACGTCACACACACACACACACACACACACCAGACACACGTCAGCAGCGTCTTACGTCACACACACACACACACACACACACACACACACCAGACACACGTCAGCAGCGTCTTACGTCACACACACACACACACACCAGACACACGTCAGCAGCGTCTTACGTCAGCGGCGGCACTGAACGCGGATCCACAACAGAACCAGAATACACACACACACACACACACACACCAGACACACGTCAGCAGCGTCTTACGTCACACACACACACACACACCAGACACACGTCAGCAGCGTCTTACGTCACACACACACACACACACACACACACACACACCAGACACACGTCAGCAGCGTCTTACGTCAGCGGCGGCACTGAACGCGGATCCACAACAGAACCGGAATACACACACACACACACACACACACACACACGTCAGCAGCGTCTTACGTCAGCGGCGGCACTGAACGCGGATCCACAACAGAACCAGAATACACACACACACACACACACACACACACACACACACACACACCAGACACACGTCAGCAGCGTCTTACGTCACACACACACACACACACACACACACACCAGACACACGTCAGCAGCGTCTTACGTCACACACACACACACACACACACCAGACACACGTCAGCAGCGTCTTACGTCACACACACACACACACACACACCAGACACACGTCAGCAGCGTCTTACGTCAGCGGCGGCACTGAACGCGGATCCACAACAGAACCGGAATACACACACACACACACACACACACACACACACGTCAGCAGCGCCTTACGTCAGCAGCGGCACTGAACGCGGATCCACAACAGAACCAGAATACACACACACACACACACACACACACCAGACACACACACACACACACACACACACACACACACACACGTCAGCGGCGGCACTGAACGCGGATCCACAACAGAACCGGAACACAATACAATGCTGAATAAAGTCCTAGTTTTTGTTATTTTTGGACTAAAATGTATTTTCGATGCTTCAACACACTCTAACTAACCCACTGATGTCACATGGACTACTTTGATGATGTCTTTATCTCCTTTCTGGACAAGGACAGTATACCATACACACATTTACAATGGAGGGACAGAAAGCTCTCGGACTAAATCTAAAATATCTTAAACTGTGTCCTGAAGATGAACGGAGGTCTGACGGGCTTGGAGCGACATGAGGGAGAGTCATTAAAGACATCATTTTCATTTTTAGGTGAACTAACCCTTTAATAACCCTAATGATCTAGCAAGCAATCATAACTATTAGCAACCGCACAGCAAAACCATAATAATCTCCCATAATGGCAGTAATGGCTTAGCAAAAACAAACACTCCTCACAATTTCTTCCCAAATTATAGATTTTAGAAACAATTCAATTTCAAACCAGTGTTGCGATATCATATACGGTCATATTTCACAGCACATATTATTAAATTGGAGTCAGGAGTCTGTGGAAGGACAGTAAAGTCATTTCTCTGGGGTAATTGATCAGAGAGGCGTCTCTCGTGGAGCGTCACACCTCAGTTACTCGCTTCTCTTCTCTTTTCTAATGAGCTGCGCTGTATCTTCCTCTAGCCGAGAGTGAAACCGCCACGTTGAGAATCTTCCGTCTGCGTTTAGTTTCGCTGCGCTGGCACAATCCTAACAGCAGAAACTATCTGCATAAATTCCCTTCACCTCCAATCAGCTCAACCAGACGCAGTCTTATTTTAAACAGGCTTAAACGCTCACGAGTCAATGGACGTTTATAATGATGACATCAGCTCGGGCTCATTAATCTCAGGCTCATCTCAACAAAGATCAAATGTCAAAACAATCGACTAATGGCCTTTTGAAAAGCATTTGAAAGATTCACAAAACATAAGCTGGTAGTTTTTTCTCATCCAAAGTTTATTTCATAGATGGTGTAGTGGCTTTCCTATAAGCCCAGGAAAGGTGGTAAGGTGTTCTTCACGCATAGTTAAAACAATGTGCGCTATCCGTTTGAACAGTTTGTTGTCCATTTAATGAGATGTATGTTACAGAGTTTAAAAGGCATTGGTTCTATGGCCTTTCTCAATCTGTGTTCTTATCTGTACTTGTGTTCTTGTGAAACGTCATCTTTTGTGGCCCAAGTACTGTCCCATTACCAGTGTTGGGCATGTTACTTAAAAAAAGTAATTAGTTATAGTTACTAGTTACTTCTCACAAATAGTAACTGAGTTAGTAACTCAGTTAAATCATTATAAAAGTAACTAATTACCAGGGAAAGCAACTATTGCGTTAATCTTTTTTTAAATGTTCAAATAGGCCTATGTCAAATAACTTGGATGCCCCCAATATTACATATGTTAAATTAATGAAATGGACACTATGGAATAAACTATTATAAAACATTGTACACTAATCTACACTATTGTAATGTTGCTGTGGGACAATGTGAGAGACACCAATTCAATTCAAGAGTATTATTTTAAATATTAGCATTACTACAGTATAACAAGAAAACATAATAGATGGTTTAGAACTTTTAATATTTAATATTGCACAGACCACAACTGGCCAAAAAATACGTCTAAAAAATGCAGGTTATTTTTTAGATTTTATTTGTATAACCATGTAAATTAATTAAAACGTTGCAGATGATACCAATAGGCTACAGAGATTACTCTAACCCTCTGGGGTCCTTCGGCCCAAATGGACCCGAAGCATTTAAATATTTTTTTTTTTTTAAATCATTGCTTAAACGGAATGGTCCGAAATTTGGTGACTTTGTTGGTACTTGGCATACGAACACCCCAAAAAATTGGGGACAGGATTTGAATAGTCTAAGTGGTTGTAAAAAAAATAGTCACACTCAGAACCTTCGGGTCCAAATGGACCTGCATAGGAAATGAATGGGAAATTGGCAAAAATGTGAAAATACAGAGTTATTTTGTGCGTACAAACTACAAATCAGCCACGATCCAGAAAAAAAGCACACAACAGTGAAGGGGTGAATCTATAAAACATCAAGAGTGCAAAACAGACACATCCACACACACACACACACACACACACACACACACACACACACACACAAACACACTTTTATACACATACACACTAATAAATTCAGATTACATATGGGTTTTGAATTTTTAAAATGCTCAGTTTGTCCACCAGATGGCATCCATCTAATTTCAAAAATTGCTTTCATGAGGCCTAGGCTTGACTCTAAAATGAAATACAGCTTTAAAAAAAATAAAATAAAATAAAAATATTTTTTTTAAATTTCTATTATATTCAATGGGGAAAAAATGGGTCATAATTATTGCATTAATATTAATTATAAATCATTTATTTTTGAAATTCTCAAAACACCAAAAAAGAAAAGAAAAAATATTATAAAAAACAAGTAAAAAAAAAAAAAAAGATGATTTTTTTTTTATAAATATTAATCCCACCCTTCCGGCCCATTTGGACCCGAAGGTCCTGAGTGTGACTCTGAAATGAAGGACCCCAGAGGGCTAATGCTGACATTTGTAATTTATTTATAAACAAACTAGCTATATAATGCTCGGACACACTCGGTCTCTCTCGCGCATTGTCGAGCGCGTTCGCTTCGCTTTTGTCCAGTCCGGGGCCTCATAAACACACACACACACCAGAGAAAAAACTTTGCAGGTCCTATCCGCTTCAGTGAGCTCAATTAGGCTATAGTAACGCCGCATTGTATTGTCAGTAACGGTAACGGTGTTCTAACGGGGGAAACAGTAATTCGTTTGATTACTCGTTACTGAGAAAGATAACGCCGTTAGTAACGCCGTTTATTTATAACGCCGTTATTCCCAACACTGCCTGCCCAATACACACGTTTGCATTTTGGCAAGAACGGTTAAAAATCCCGGAAGTGTTCTTGACACGCCCATTTTACCGAGGATGCATCGGTTGGTAACTTGTGTGAACTTGACGGCAGAAATATCCCAGCATTCATTTCGGCATTCGAGGACGGAGAGGCAGGTCAATTCAGTAAGTCGTTTTTCTACAATTGCGTACGCCATTTCATCACTAAATTCACTTCTGAGAACATTTGATGCGAGAAATCAACTGTGTAGATTTCAAATATTGGCATTTTTTCGAAAATTTATGGCGAATCGAAAATGTGCTCAAACGTTTTCGGAAGTGAGAATCTCCATAAGCGATGTACACAAACAACCGAAGCAAATCGAAAGGAGACAGGCATTGCTTTATTGTTATGAATATACATTACATTTAGTGTACAGTTGTAGAGTACAGTCCCTTGAGCTGAGGGTAGGCTTGGGCGATAAAGCCTGGCTGTTAGCGTCAATAATTCTCGTTATGTTTGAGTACTGGCGTCTGTGCGGGGGTATTATTGCGCAATAGCAGCAAGAACACATCGTCACCTTGTGAGTTCATTCTTCCAAGAACAACTAGCAAGAGCGTTCTCCCCAAGAACATAAGTCCGTTCTTTGCATTCTTGGTTTTGAGAAACACCACATATATTCCCGCCACCTGTCCCTTCCTGATTCAACCCAGTTTAGAAGTTTAAATATCATGTGATTGAACAGGTCATGGTCCTGGTCTGACAGTTTCTAGTTAAAATCATGATTTTATTCATTGTATGCAATCAACAGATCCTCCAGCCTGGCAACTGAGATCCTATTGGCAGTGACTACAGGACAGCCAGTCTTTCCTTTGTCACTATTACCACCTCTTAGTGGCCCATTCACGACCCACCCCAATAGGGTCTCGACAGCCGGGTCCCCCGCCTTGACTGTTAACGGTTCCATAAGATTTGATGCATTGAGACCAATCAACAGCTCAACCTCTGCATTAATACTGGGAATTCTGATACTCTCAGATATGGATAATCTTTCAAGTCATCCAGAGTGAGAATGTTATTCTTGCTCACAGACATTTATTTTTGACTATACAGCTCTGGTAAATCCACAAAGATCTGTCCATCCAGGCTTGAAATTTGAAGACCACGGAGCAAGAACATGTCTGCCGACTTTTCTTGGCCTAAAGTACAGAGCAGTATGGAGCTTCTTGTTCCTGTAAGATTCAGTTTTCTCATAAGATGTTCCGTACAGAAACTGGCTGAACTTCCAGGATCCAAAAATGCATAGGTGTTGACAATCTTGCTACCTGACTTTGCCTTTACTTGTACTGGAATGATAGACCGAACGCACTCCTTGTTCCCGGCCCCATTTTGACCACACGCCTGCAAAGTAGCAAGAACATTTGTTACTGGTAAGTAGGGGTGTGAACCTACACTGGTCTCACGGTTCGGTTCGATTACGATTATCATGTAATCGATTCAGTTGCGATATCAGGATGCATTACGATGCACCAAATCCTCAATTTTACATTTTCCTTCAAAAGTGATGTGTGCCGTCTAAAAAAAGTCGGTAGACATGTTCTTGTTCATGTTCGCCTGTTCGGGAAGTCACAGTGACAGAAACAGTGACATTCCAGTTTAAGTTTCAAGGGAGTAAAGCCTTATGCCATTAAGAAAATGAAATTCTGTCAAATCAATTTTGTTTTAAAGAAATGTTCATTTAAAAGCAGCGCTCATTCATCAGTGTATAATGTTACCATTTATAATCACACGTAACAACACAGAATAATTATAATTTGACCATCGGGTGCGGATACTTAAATCAGAGAAAATTATTGGGGCGGGTGGATGATTTGTATTTGGCTGCGTATTTGTGTGACGTTGCGCTCATCCGCTCACTCTAAAGCAGTCAGACTATGCCAGGCGTTAAAACGGCTAATGTGGTTTATCAAGTTAGTGGTATTACCTCCTGCATATTCTATTTGTGCGTGACATGAGCGCACAGAGCGCGTGTCTTCTCCAGGTCGTGCTTATCAGGTTGTTCATAAAAGCCGAAATGTGCCCAGATGAAGGTTTTTAAAGTAGTTGGAGCATTTTTAATTACTCGCACTCGCGTCTCGCCTCCCTCTGCCATTGTATGCTACCGCGACAAAGCACACACGCGACAAATGACATTTGAAAAGCATCAGTACATTGTAATCGGTTATGGTCTGTTACTGAACCGATACCGAATCGTCCTCGTCTGCATCGTAGAAACGATTAATTTCGACACCCCTACTGGTAAGGGTGATGGTTCGCCTTTGGTTTCTATGTGAAGCAAGGTGGGATGCCTTTGATTGCAGACATCACACGTGAATGGGTATCTGCAATCTTTACTTACATTTCCAATCTTCAAGCACCGAAAACAGGATCTATTTTCTTTTAAAATGCTCAGTTTTCCTCTGTGTCAAGTTCTTTAGATGAGAACACCTATCCAATGAATGGCAGCCTTTACAGACAATACACATTTTATTGTTGTCTTTTTGTTGAGCAGAACTAGTACAGGTAGTTTGTACTTAAAGGGATACTTCAGGATTTAGCATTATGCTTTGTATTAGTAGGAAACCTGTAGTATTTTCGAATTACCGTGCTTTCCACCCTCATATCCCCCTGAGACGAGAGATTTGTGTATTTTTTGTCTGGAATTTTTTTTTGCGTCATCGGAGGATTTTTTGGCCAGAGGATAAAGACTACAGCCAGTATAGGGGCTGTCCCGCATGTTCTCAACCCGCCCATAGAGGCTGGGATCTCACTCACAGAACGTACACATAGTGTCAGACATCTTTTTCTAGAAGCTAAGTTAGCAGGCTCTTGTTCTGTGGAGAAAGCCTGTAACTTTTCTCGAAACTTGTAAGGCAACTTCCTCACAATGAGGTCGAAGGTTAGATGGAAATTAATTTCGTCCATATGCTGTAAATCTTCCATTACATTACAACAGCTTCTCATACAAATTCAAAAAGACTCCAAAGCATCAACATCTTCACACTTTATTATAGGCCAGCGCATGACCTTCTCCATATATGCTGCTGTTAATTTAATTTCACTACCAAAATGGTCTTTGAGCAGATTCTTTGCTCGATCATATCCTTGATATTGTGACAACTACGGACTAACTCTCTTGGCCGTCCTCTTGTATATTGCTCTAGATAGTAAAGGCATTCTTGCTTGTCCCCGGTTTTCTTTTCAATGGCTTGTTCAAAAGCTTTAACAAAAGAGCCATACTACAATGGATCTCCATCAAACTCCAATATCCTTGAGGTGGAAGAGAAACCAACGCTTGCTGTTGCAACAACTGAGCGGCAAGCAAGCAAATTTTATTTATATAGCACTTTTCCAAACAAATGAATGCAGTTCAAAGTGCTTTACAGGCACAAAAATTAAAAGCAAATACAAAATACAGGTAAAATACAAGAAAAAATAAAAAAAGGTATGAAATGATAAAACAACATTAAATTACAAACATTGTAAAATATTATAGGAAGGCCAGACTAAAGAGATATGTTTTTAATTTAGACTTAAAACAATTTATATTTTCGCCACGTCTTACTTCTTCTGGAAGATTATTCCAGAGACGAGGAGCATAGCGGCTAAAAGCAGCATCACCAAATCTTTTACTTCTACTGTGTAATATCCGATAGTCCTTACAGGTTCATAAACTGTAAGCATATTTTTAAAAGATAGTCTGGAGCAAGTCCATGCAGTGCCTTATAAACTAATAAAAGGTTTTTTAAATCAACACAAAACCTAACAGGTAACCAATATAATGATTTTAGTATAGGTGTAATGTGTTCTCTCTTCTTGGTCTTTGTCAATACTCGAGCAGCAGAGTTTTGTATTAATTGTAGTTGATTAATTGTAGTCTTTGTTAGTTTGCTGCTGTCCAACATCATACAAGGTAGAACTTTGAGTAGAAACGTGAGAGGTAATTTGAGGAGGCAACAAATGTTGTGTGTGAATGTTATAAATGTTGCTGCTTTACAGTGCATTGAAGCTGGTGCTTGAGTTTGCATGCTTGATCTCTCTTTTGGACGTACAGTCAAATTGTCATTTTGAGTAATTCCATTTCTTTGTAGTAAAGGCGCCTTTGGGTTAGAGCATTTATTTGATGTACATGATTTTACATGCTTCACATAATATGCATTCATTGGATCCTCTTCCTCACTCATTCGTTCAACACTTCCTTCACTTTTTCCAGCATAGACAATTTTGCAGTAGCAGCAGCTTATTTTGATTCAATTTTTTATTTCAATCCGCAGTTTCTCCTTTTGTCTTTGGAGATCTTCCTCTTTGGCCTCAAGAACATGCTATTTTTTCAAAGTGGCTACAGATTGCAAAAGGGCTGCCTTTTCAGCTTTAGCTTTGAGACGCGCAGATGCAGTGCTTGAAAGGGGCATCTATTAGAAAACGTGGCTTTGCCAAGCTCAATGTCTCTGGCCGAGCTGCTGTGATATAAGCGGAACGCTATTGGCTATTTTAAAAAAGGGGAGGAGCTTTCTTCCTATATCACTGTAAAATACATCAACATATTGAATAACGCTGCGTGTTTCAAGGCACTTGAGAGGAACTTTAATGAATAATTCATGCCGCTTCACCTGGAGTTGAACAAACACTGCATCATCTCACCGTTCTTGTAGGCCTTCTGTATATGTGCTCGCCGTGAGGAGACTGAGAAGTCTGTCACAGTGTCTATATCCTGATCCTCTGTAGATGTTAAAGCGGAAACTATTCCTACGGTAAATCCAGACATCACTAAAACTGTCACGGCCAACGTGTGGCGCTTGCCGGAGTTCAAATAGCAGATTTAAACAGAGCTTAGCCTCGACAGAGCTGCAGATTTGCATTTTGAGCCGTAAAGTTTTAGAAGACTGTTTGGAGGTAAACATGATGTTTTCTCCCTGTTGTAATCCCGTTACACTGATGCTCAGTCACATTAGTCATCCTGAGATATAGGGAAATGTCATGTGAGGGAAAACTCATAAAGCACCCCGTGACTAATAGCTCTATAGTCAAAACCTCACTGAATTCAACACACTCGCTCAATTACACCCTCTGTCAATGTCAAATGTCAGTTTCTGATGAATGCTGTGGCTAACGTGCAATTTTAGAGTAGGGTTGTGATGGCTTTATCGAGCAACACAATCTAGGCATTTAATCCTTTATATACAGTCAAACCAAAATGTATTCATACACCTTCAACATTTCTCACATTATCACAGTTTATTCGCTAGACTATAGTTTAGAAAATGGTAATAAAATATGACAAGAACTCATTGTTGAGTCATTGCAGAGTTGATATTTCACTGCTTTTGTCCATCTTTCTATTAGACTGTCTCACAAATAAATTAGGTTGAATATCTGTCAGCTGTTCAATTAGATAGATAAGATAAGAACACAATTAGATAATACCAATTTAGGTCAACCAATTACCAAGCAATGCTTAATGTTGTTCAGCATGTGGTGTGAAAAGGTCGCATTAGCAGTTAAAGACAAAACACTTCAGCAAAACATGATTTCTGAATCATTTTTGGTCCCAAATGTTTATAAAATATCACTAGTAGTCACTGTATGAATATTTTTTTGGGTATAATATGTCACTGTTTATTTTGCTCTTCTCACTTACATAAATGAACTATAGTGTCCTGCACACACTAGTAAAAAATATAAAACATTTTTGCTTTGACTGTATACTTATTTTTTGCAGACAAACATCACTTTTGATCACGACTGTATAATGATTAATAAATGCATACACATAAATGACGATACAGCATGATAAGGTTCATAGACAGAGAGTCAGACTCAAAACACAGATTTTGGGGGATATTTCATTGTCAGCTTGAAGTCTATTCAGTAAGATAGAGATAAAAGTCAGAACAGGCTAGAGGTGAGTTTGCTTGCTCTAGGTCTAGGAGGATTCAGATATTTTGCTCTTAGTTTTGAAAGAAGCCTGAGGCAAGATTGTACACTAGCACTATATGTTGGTTCTGTGAAGCTCACATAATAAATCAAACACACATTTCAATTTGAGTTTGTGTCTGACTCTAGCGTGAAGCCGATAAAACATCACCAGCTAAGAGATTAAAGACATCTAACTTCATCAACACCGTGTCAGTGAATGAATGTGTTAGTGTCGTCACCAAAAGTCACGCGATTCACCGTCTCCTGTTCCTCGAGTTACTATAAAACACCGTCACATCTTCAAAAAGCCTTTTGTTTTCATTTGCGCAGCATCTGTCATGTGTTGTGTAGGAGACGTGCGGTTGTGACATCTGTTCCACCCGAGCTAATAATATCTCTCATCCGCCAAGAGCACATCAGCAAGATTTATAAAGCAAATAAGATAGAAAAAGCCAGCCTGAAATAAACCACTACTGACAAGATACACCAGTTTACTGACAAGGTGCGCAGTGATAGCGCTGTTTTCACTTTAACTCACTTATCTGAGTGTCAGGATCATGTTATCTGGGGACAACGGCACAATATCACAACAAAACAGACATGAAAGCAGCTGGAATTCATGCACTGATCTGATTAATCAGATTTTCAGTACATTATTACTTTCCAAAAATATCAATCTTTTAAGTACTGTCATGCAGCATCAGACACATGGCCTGCGGAAAAACAAATGCACCAGAAATAATGCACCTTTCCTTATAAAGCACAAAGAACATGTTGAGGTGAGTCTGTGGAGGTTTTAAAGCACTCTTCCCATAATTCTCATCATCAACGGCGAGTCTGACGGACCAACAGCGGCAAAAAACAAGACAGCTCACCTCTGAATAATTCAAATATACACCTGCTATAAAAGAGAAACTTTACAACTCCACCAAACACAACACTACAGACCAGACAGAGAGGATGAAAAAAGCACCCTGTTCTTGATCAGAAAGCCATTCAGGCTCTGCAAACACTGTATGATTGAATAAGGACGTTTGGCATTTTCTCTCTGGCGAACGTTATTAAGATTCATAACCTCTTGGTCACATTTTCTCGTAGACGAGCTCACCGAAAGGACCCTCAAGGTACAACAAACACCTTTTTCCATTTACATGGTAGAAATGTGATCTGCAGTTTATTCTGAAGGGAATCCAGTGATATTAACCCACGAGTGTGCAGACAGATTAAAGTGTGTGTCAGGACACGATTCATGTCCAGAAACTCTCCTTTGCTCAACTCTCCTGACGTTTCTCGTCTTATGCCAAGTAATTCCTCATGAGTCTCTCCTAGAGTATCAGAAGAGATCTCAACAATTTGGCAGATGAATCCATATTCATTTTACAGATCTATACTCTTACTCTGTCAACTACTCACTCATTAGTGAGCATTTGTATCTATCCAAAGGAATTTATTTAATATATAAATAAAATAAGTAAATTATGCATGATAATTCAGAATTTGCTTAAAATGCATTCACAAATGCATGCAGTTCAAGAAAAAGTTTGAATGAGAGCTTGATTATTCTGAACGTTTTAAATATATTGAGGTTTTGAAGGTTATTTATGCCATATGTGCACAAATAGGCAGTTGCTAAGCTGATCTGAATAGTTGCTAAGTGGTTGCATGATAGAAATACAGACAGAGAACCCTCTAGTAGTGTAAGTTTAAGGGATTTTTGGGATATTTCATTATTTTAAACACAACCACATTGCATCACCTGAGCTATGAAAGAGCAAAGTCATTAAAAAGCAATACATTTTACATTTTCTTTCGGGAAATACAAAGTTCTGTCATGACTCATGAAACTGGCTGACAGGTCCTTAACTCAATCTGCTTGCAACCACATCATTCTATATAGGGCAGAGCTGATTAGTTGCTCAACCTTCAAATACTTGGTCAGCTTTTGCTGTAGCAGTGCAGTGCACTCACAGCAGCCTGTCGTGTATGTATTGGCAGTAGCAAGTCCCGTACTTGCTCTCCAGCAGCAATAACAGCAGCAGCATTAGCCAAAATCAGCAGTAATGAACAGCAGCTGCAATAACCAAAATCAGCAGCAATAACAGCAGCAGCACTGACCAAAATCAGCAGCAATAACAGCAGCAGCATTAGCCAAAATCAGCAACAATAACCAAAATCAGCAACAATAACAGCAGCAGCAATAACCAAAATCAGCAGCAATAACAGCACCAGCATTAGCCAAAATCAGCAGCAATAACAGCAGCAGCACTAACCAAAATCAGTAGCAATAACAGCAGCAGCATTAGCCAAAATCAGCAGCAATAACAGCAGCAGCACTAACCAAAATCAGCAGTAATAACAGCAGCCGCAATAACCAAAATCAGCAGCAATAACAACAGCTGCAATAACCAAAATCAGCACCAATAACAGCAACAGCACTAACCAAAATCAACAGCAATAACAGCAGCAGCACTAACCAAAATCAGCAGTAATAACAGCAGCAGCAATAACCAAAATCAGCAGTAATAACAGCAGCAGCAATAACCAAAATCAGCAGCAATAACAACAGCTGCAATAACCAAAATCAGCAGTAATAACAGCAGCAGCAATAACCAAAATCAGCAGCAATAACGGCAGCAGCACTAACCAAAATCAGCACCAATAACAGCAACAGCACTAACCAAAATCAGCAGTAATAACAGCAGCAGCACTAACCAAAATCAGCAACAATAATAACAGCTGCAATAACCAAAATCAGCAGCAATAACAGCAGCAGCACTAACCAAAATCAGCAGTAATAACAGCAGCAGCACTAACCAAAATCAGCAGCAATAACAGCAGCAGCACTAACCAAAATCAGCAACAATAACAACAGCTACAATAACCAAAATCAGAAGTAATAACAGCAGCAGCAATAACCAAAATCAGCAGCAATAACAACAGCTGCAATAACCAAAATCAGCACCAATAACAGCAACAGCACTAACCAAAATCAGCAGTAATAACAGCAGCAGCACTAACCAAAATCAGCAGTAATAACAACAGCAGCAATAACCAAAATCAGCAGCAATAACAGCAGCAGCACTAACCAAAATCAGCAGCAATAACAACAGCTGCAATAACCAAAATCAGCACCAATAACAGCAACAGCACTAACCAAAATCAGCAGCAATAACAACAGCTGCAATAACCAAAATCAGCACCAATAACAGCAACAGCACTAACCAAAATCAGCAGTAATAACAGCAGCAGCACTAACCAAAATCAGCAACAATAATAACAGCTGCAATAACCAAAATCAGCAGCAATAACAGCAGCAGCACTAACCAAAATCAGCAGTAATAACAGCAGCAGCACTAACCAAAATCAGCAGCAATAACCAAAATATGCAGCAATAACAGCAGCAGCACTAACCAAAATATGCAGCAATAACAGCAGCAGCACTAACCAAAATCAGCAGTAATAACAGCAGCAGCACTAACCAAAATCAGCAGCAATAACAGTAGCAGCATTAGCCAAAATCAGCAGCAATAACCAAAATCAGCAGTAATAACAGCAGCAGAACTAACCAACATCAGCAGCAATAACAGCAGCAACATTAGTCAAAATCAGCAGCAATAACAGCAGCAGCACTAACCAAAATCAGCAATAATAACCAAAATCAGCAACAATAACAGCAGCAGCACTAACCAAAATCAGCAACAATAATAACAGCTGCAATAACCAAAATCAGCAGCAATAACAGCAGCAGCACTAACCAAAATCAGCAGTAATAACAGCAGCAGCACTAACCAAAATCAGCAGCAATAACCAAAATATGCAGCAATAACAGCAGCAGCACTAACCAAAATATGCAGCAATAACAGCAGCAGCACTAACCAAAATCAGCAGTAATAACAGCAGCAGCACTAACCAAAA
The DNA here is from genome assembly GCF_029890125.1 of Rhinichthys klamathensis goyatoka. Lineage (NCBI taxonomy): Eukaryota > Metazoa > Chordata > Actinopteri > Cypriniformes > Leuciscidae > Rhinichthys > Rhinichthys klamathensis. The sequence goes on from NW_026606863.1 coordinate 255,725, forward strand.
TCAGCAGCAATAACAGTAGCAGCATTAGCCAAAATCAGCAGCAATAACCAAAATCAGCAGTAATAACAGCAGCAGAACTAACCAACATCAGCAGCAATAACAGCTGCAATAACCAAAATCAGCAGCAATAACAGCAGCAGCACTAACCAAAATCAGCAGCAATAACCAAAATCAGCAGCAACAGCAGCACTAACCAAAATCAGCAACAATAATAACAGCTGCAATAACCAAAATCAGCAACAATAACAGCAGCAGCAACCAAAATCAGCATCAATAACCAAAATCAGCAGCAACAGCAGCACTAACAAAAATCAGCAGTAATAACAGCAGCAGCACTAACCAAAATCCGCAGCAAAACAGCAGCAGCAAAAACCTAAATCAGCAGCAATAACAGCAGCAGCACTAACCAAAATCCGCAGCAAAACAGCAGCAGCAAAAACCTAAATCAGCAGCAATAACAGCAGCAGCACTAACCAAAATCAGCAGCAATACAGCAGCAGCACTAACAAAAATCAGCAGCAATAAGAGCAGCAACACTAACCAAAATCAGCAGCAATAACAGCAGCAGCAATAACAGCAGCAGCAATAACCAAAATCAGCAGCAATAACAGCAGCAGCAATAACCAAAATCAGCAGCAATAACAGCAGCAGCAATAACCAAAATCAGCAGCAATAACAGCAGCAGCAATAACAGCAGCAGCAATAACCAAAATGGGCAACAATAACAACAGCTGCAATAACCAAAATCAGCAACAATAACAGCAGCAGCAATAACCAAAATCGGCAGCAATAGCAGCAGCAGCACTAACCAAAATCAGCAGCAATAACCAAAATCGGCAGCAATAGCAGCAGCAGCACTAACCAAAATTAGCAGCAATAACAGCAGCAGCACTAACCAAAATCAGCAGCAATAACAGCAGCAGCAATAACCAAAATCAGCAGCAATAACAGCAGCAGCAATAACCAAAATCAGCAGCAATAACAGCAGCAGCAATAACCAAAATCAGCAAGTCAAAGTCCAGTCAAAGTTGAAGCACTTTTTAAAAACAGCAAGTGTTCATCAAAGTGCTGTACACAGATATCCCATATCAATGGTACAAACAGTCAACAGTAGGGATGTAACGATTCACTCGCAACCGGTTGAAAATCGATAAAAATGTGTGACGATTCAAGTCGGTTGAAATGTTAAACGAATCGCGATACACGTTTTAAACAGCAGGGCGCGTTTACTATAGCCTACTGTGAAGTTGTGAACCTCGCTTTACAATAGCACAATAGCAGCGAGCACACACTGGCGTGAAGCTAGCGAGTGTTTTCACTTCATTCATGGAACTTGATCTTGTGTGAGCCAAGCTCAACTTCCATAGGAATGAACTGAAAACGCTCGGTTTGCTCCGCTCGCGCCGCACCAGTGTGTGCCATAGACTGGTGTGCACGTGCCGTCAAACAGTAGACATGGCTTTGGCGACGGCAAGCGTAGATGTTGACGTTGACTCATTCAAATCGGAGGTGTGGCGGCATTTTGACTTTCCGTAGACTAATAATAATCACCACCGTGAGTAACACCAGTCACCTCCGTTTTCATGTAAAAGTCATTAATACTACAATTGCGAGAGCCACGGAGATCACAAGGTGCATCAGTGTTTCCGTGGCAACCAGGTGTTGTATTTATTTTACTATCTCTTTCTCTAAATGTGTTTTTTTTTTACTCTTACTAGTGTAATGATACAAATTATAACAAAATTAGAATCTTGCCTTTATTACAATGTAAAACCCCTGTCAATCTGGTACTACTAATTTTACACAGTCTTTTACATAGTGTGCGAAGGTACCAGTGTCCAGCCTCTTGACCAAACAGACAGAAAGACTGAGTTGAAACAACCTTGAAGGGAATTTTTTTAATGTAGTTTTATTATTTGAGAAATATATTTTAAATTAAAAAGAAATGTGCAGCATTTTGTCTGAGAAATAATAAAAGGGACACTTTTGTCTTAAATCGCATTTGTTAAAAAAATCGTGAGAAAATCGTATCGTGAAACCAGTATCGTGAATCGTATCGCATCGTGAGATGAGTGAATCGTTACATCCCTAGTCAACAGCACATAATAAAACAACAAGGCAACTCTCACATAGCGTCAAATGCCAAACTATAAAAATACGTTTTTAAGGTAGTTTTAAAAACAGCAAGTGTTTGAGCATGTCTAATGTACAGGGGCAAACTATTCCAGAGCTTGGGTGCCGCCACTGCAAATGCTCTGTCACCCCTGCTCTTCAACTTTACCCGTGGTACGACTAAAATCGAATGATCGGCAGACCTAAGTGCTCTTGGCGGAGCATACGGCTTGATCAGGTCAGAAAGATATTTAGGTGCAAAACCATTAAGAGATTTAAAAACAAACACCAAAATCTTAAAAGGAATCCTAAAATGGAGAGGTAATCAGTGAAGAGAAGCGAGAACAGGGGTAACGTGTTCCCGCTTTCGTGTACCCGTCAACAAGCGAGCTGCCTCATTCTGGACCATCTGCAGTCTGGAGAGAGAGGCCTGACTAATGCCTATATAAAGACCATTACAATAATCCAAACGAGATGAGATGAAGATATGAACAAGTCTTTGAAAGTCTTTAAAAGACAGGAAAGATTTCACCTTGGTGAGCTGTCTCAATTGGAAAAAACTAGCTTTAACTACCGAGTTAATCTGTTTGTCCAATTTAAAATCACTATCCATAATAACACCTAATTTTTTTAAATAGGGCTTCACAAGAGGATTCAATTCACCAAGGTCCAATTGTATTGACTCAGAAGTGCCTCCCGGCGTAAACATAACTTCTGTTTTATTTTCATTTAAACCACGGAAATTTAGTGCCATCCAGGCCTTAATTTCCTCAAGACACTGCAACAGAGGCGCTAAAGTGTGAGTATCTTTTCTTTTCAAAGGCAGATAAATTTGCGTATGTCCCAAGGGGAGCATATACAGGGAGAACAAAATAGGCCCCAAGATGGAGCCCTGGGGGACCCCACACGCGAAGGAAGCCGTTGAGGAGATAAAGTCTCCAAGACGAACTGAAAAAGTTCTATCAGACATATAAGATGTAAACCATGCCAACGCAGTACCCTTAATACCAACACATTGTTCTAAGCGTGTGATCAAGATCTCATGGTCTACAACAGTATCGAATGCAGCCGAAAGGTCTAGTAAGATTAAAATAGCACAGTTCCCTGAGTCAGTAGTAAGTAACAAGTCATTAAAAACGTTCAACAGTGCAGTTTTTGTACTATGTAGGGATTTAAAACCAGACTGAAACACTTCATGAATACCATGTTGATCTAGAAATTAATTAAATTGTCCAAATACGACCTTCTCCAGTAGTTCAGACAGAAACGGAAGTTTCGAGATCGGTCTAAAATTAGCAAAGACTGATGAATCCAGATTAGATTTCTTAATTATTGGTACCACTGCTGCATGTTTAAAAGACTTAGGTACAACTCCCGAGGCCAAGCTACTATTAATAATTGCAAGTACTATAGGACCAATAGCTTCAAATGAGTCTTTTAGGAGACGTGGAGGAACAATGTCGATCCCACATGAGGACGATTTCATTTCAACAATGATCTCCCTCAATGAGACAACAGAAACCGGCTCAAACTGGTTGAAAACAGCGGAGCACTCAGTGAAAATAGATAGAAAAGTCACAGGGAAAGAAATATTAGCTCTAACAGCGTCAATCTAATCGATAAAAAAAAAGTGTAAAAAATTCCCACATTTCAGCAAAAGGCTCTAAACAAAACAGCATTAATAGTACTGAACAGCACAGCTGGCTTATGAGAGTTCTTACAGATACCATTAGAGAGATACTTTGATTTTTGATATTTAAACAAATTCTCCTTTAAAATATCAAATGAGATCTGTAATTTATCCTTCTTCCAGCGGCGTTCCGCCCTTCTACATTCAAGCCTTATAGATCGAGTAGTGGCATTCAGCCACGGTTGAACTCTATTGTTTTCTCGGACTGTCCTAAAAGGAGCCACTATATCCAAAATACTTACAGGTTAGAGAGAACAATGAAGTTAAGTCGTCAGTGTTCAGGCCATATGAGGACACTGAATAATCATTCTCAATGCCATTAAAAAAGCCTCAGAAAACAATTGAGCGGTTGAAGGCTTAATCATCCGACAGCGACGGATTGGAACAGTCACTTTAGAATCATAGGAAATACATATCTCAAATAAAACAGGTAAATGATCAGAGAAAGTGACATCACAGACTTCAATATTACCAATAGTCAGGCCATATGTTACAACCAAATCTAGTGTATGTCCATATATGTTAAAAGTTAAAACACTCCAAAAGATTTAAAAAAGCTTTAGCCAAAGGCTTGGCGGGACAGCACATTAAGATATTAAGATCCCCCACAATTAATACCCGATCATATTTAGTCAAAAATCATAGATAAAGTCCTTGTTATATTTGGGTGGGCGATAAACAACAGCCCACAACACCGGAAATCTCGGACTTAGTTCAAAAACACAGTTTAAAACTGGAATAGGAGTAAGATGGCAAACGCCGACGGTTTAAATGTCCTTTAAAAATAGCAACAATAACAGCAGCAGCAATAACAGCGTAGCAGATCTATTCGGCCAAGACCAAACATATTTACATTGTCATATCCATTTCCATCCCAAACACTCCAAGGGCCCTATTTTAACGATCTGAAACGCAAGTATCAAGCGCGAAGCGCAAGTAACTTTGTGAGCGGATCTCGGTGCTGTTGCTGTTTTACCGGCGGGATAAATGACTCTTGCACCCGACGCAAGTTTAAAAGGGGTTGGTCTGAAGTAGCTTCATTATTCATAGGTGTGGTTTGGGCGTAACGTGAAATAAACCAATCAGAGCGTCATCCAACATACCCTTTAAGAGCAGGTGCGCATGTTGCATGGCGGATTGCTATTATTATGGCGGATTTACTGCCAGGAGCGGTTCACAGCCGAGGAGACCGACGCTCTTGTCAGGGCAGTGAAAGACAGAGAAGTGACGTTGTATGGGGATGGGAGTTTTTTTTTTCCTGGTTCTTGACGGACAAACTAATTTGTCAGATGTCCTTATGTGTCTTGCCACTATTGGGCAAACAGGTCTGATCCGTCATTACTACAATTAGCCTGAAAAATTTGGGTAAATGTGTAAGCTAGATTTAGGCCTACATTTTTTTACATCTTCATGGACACCACAATGATTTCCCTCATGTGTTAATATTTTTCCTTGTTATAATGTATGATTTGCAAAAATAAAAACTGCTGCATCTGTGTTGATGAGAGAATCAAAGTGTATGCGCGTTGTGCACCCGCTACATTATGGCCAAGCATGCGCGCTTAAAATAGCATTATGAACAACGCGCAACGCGCCACTGACTTTAGACTAGGTTTCTTCTGGTCAGTGGCGCAATTGTTTTCTGGAACTGCAAAATAGCACTAGGGAATGTTTGCGCCGAAACACGCCTCCTTTTTGCGCCGACCCGCCCAGGGAGCGCGAGTTCATTTCCTAGTTTACCGACGTGCGTCTGTGGAGGGAAAAGTCCGCTTTGCGCGGGTGCAAAATAGGAATGATACATGCGCCAGTGTACAAAGTCATTTGCGCTGGGTGCAAGATAGGGCCCCAAGAGTTTTCATGACAGAAATGTTGTTCCATACAGAAACACACAAATCACACACCACTGAACTGACATAACCAGACACAAACCACTAATATCTACTCTTCTTCAAGGAACCAGTGTTTACCTGCGGAATCCTCCAGTAATGTGGACGGTGGCGTGTGGGTTTACACAGATAACAGCTTCTTCCACTATAATCTTCAGTGCGCTGGCCTCGGTCCTGCTCACCGGCTTACTGATGTCCTCGTAGAACAAGAACCCTGCGACAAGAGCGGATGGATACAAGACTTACTGACAAACACCCAAGAAGTGTTGCACAAACTAGACTTTTACACTGTCTGAAGAAAACGTGAGACATGTTTACCTTGGAAAACTCTCCACCGTGATGCTATTTTTTTATGTGGCTACCCAGCAAGCAATTTTGCGTTTAAAAGACGTCTAATAGCGTCCAATCACAGCTCAGTGTCTAGGCTAAAACAAGGCAAAATTTGGGCTGTCAGTGAAAATGTAATAGACGTCTAAACCATCGCCCAAGAATAGACTCGTCATCAATTAGATAAAGAAATGAAATGTGTGAAGTAATGAAACCAAACACCTTGTAATAATCACCGTTTACTTTGCGTACATGATGGAATAGCATAAATCTAGCAAGTTATTTTGGCAAAAACTACATGTAACCAAATTCAAGGTTATTTTGGCTTGAAGTGTGTCACTCATAGCCGGTCTATATCTGGTCTATACCTAGACGGTGAATAATGGCTATTGTTTGCTGAGTGTGTTCAGACTTAACTAATTATCAAGATCATGTGAAATAAAACAAACCAGTCTCCACCAATATGCAATTAAAACACACAAATCTTAAATTTAGGCCTAAATATTTCTGTGTGGAGTTTAGCGTTTCATCACAAGCACTAACTATTAGCAATAGTAGTGATGGTTGACCTAGCAACTTTACTGTTAATTATGGGTTATTCTCAAATTAGAGTTCAATGCCGTCAACAAATGTGATGCCTGCACTTTCATGCTGTTCTGGACGGTTAAACACCATTAAAAGTGATTTAATGATAATGAACCTATCGCCAAAACACACAATACAACAGTTTCACTATCAAGTGTTTATTAACTCGTTCTCTATTTGTTCAACGAGTGTCTCTCACTAGTGGTTTGTGTGAGAAACATTAATTACAGACCTCGTTTCCTCTTGAGATCACACACACATCCCAGTGCTGTTAACCTTCTTTCACTTACAAAATTAAATAAATGGTAAATATATGAATCATACCACAATTGACTACGGTATTTTTTACCTTAAAGAATAGCATAGCAGCACATGGACACAATCTAAATATGGTACTATCGCATGATAAATGTCACACTTTATGAGTGTTATTTTTTTTATCTTTATAAGTCTTCATATTGGCTTGTTTGATCTGCTTTCTAATATTGTAATCTCCTTTGCTGTGCTGCTGTCACACTTGATAGAGCACAGCCGACAGATTACACAAGTAAAAATCACATTCATTTTCTACATAGAGAAAATTATTTTTAGTGATGAAGCAATTTGAGTGAAAGACTTAAAATCATCTGCCAAATGCATAAAAGTAAATGTAAAATGTAAGTCACCCAAAATAGTGGAGAGATCCATCAATCAAAGTCGCGGTTAGCAAACGGGAATTTATAGTTATATATTTGTATATAAATGAATATTTTGCAAGAAAGTTAAAATATAACTGTTAATACGATTTTTTAATGTTTCTGAAAGAAGTCTCTTCTGCTTACAAAGGCTGGATTTATTTGATCAAAAAAACAGTAAAAAGTTTTGAAATATTTTTACAATTTAAAATACGTTTTTTTTGTGAATATATATATATATATATATAAATATTCCTGTGATCAAAGCTGAATTTTCAGCATCATTACTCCAGTCTTCAGTGTCACATGATCCTTCAGAAATCACTCTAATATGATGATTTGTTGCTTAAGAAACATTTATGATTATCATCAATGTTGAAAACAGTTGTGCTGCTTAATATTTCAGTGAAAACCATGATTAATTTTTTTCACGGTTCTTTGATGAATAGAAAGTTCAAAATAACAGCATTTACATGAAATACAATTTTTAAAAAATATGAATAAAATTAAAGCTGCGAGCAGCATTTAGCGGTGTTCAAGCAGTACAGTCTAAGGCCGTTAAGCACAAAAGCATCAAAAGACATTAAGTTTTATTTAGCATACATTTATCCACTGACATAATAGATGGAAAACACCATTTACAGCCAATACAGGCAATTTACCATAGGAAATATATGGTTTTAAAGCTTTTTAACAGTTTTGCGCCACCTATGGTCCGATCTCCATAAAACTTTGCATGCTTGTTAATGATGTTATGTCACATATGCTCATCAATTTTTGTGAAGTTCTGAGTTTTCTTGTAGGATTTATAGGCTTTTTTCCCCAAAGAAATCCTTACAAATACAATAGGTTTTCAGCACTTTGTGCTTGGACACCTAATAAGAATGAGACCTTTTTGACGGTTATAGCGCCACCTATGGTCCGATCTTCACAAAACTTTGCATGCTTCCTAACCATGTTAGGACACATATGCTCATCAATTTTTGTGAAGTTCTGACTTTTCCTTTAGGATTTATTGGCTTTTGACTGTATTTTGCCACGGACTACTTTCTAAATGACCCTGTTATAGCCAACCAAATGCAAAACTTTTTTTTCGATAATTATTGCTCTAGAGAGTCCAGAGAATTGTCCTAGACTGGTCTGGTTCCGATCGGGCGAAAAACCAGGGACTAGTTCGCAAAAGTACGTTTTTGACAAAATTCGACATAGCGGAAACATTTTTTTGAGCCAAGGATCACAGTGGTGTAAAAACCTTGAGGTTGAGTCAAACGGTCTAGGAGTTATGAGCAATTTAGTACTTTTGGTTGCTGACTGTAGCGCCACCTATGGGCCAATGGGGCTCATACTCTGATAGGTTCTCCCCAATTTGAGGCCCTACCATCTGGCCAGGTTTCAAGTCTCTAGGCCTTACGGTTTGGGCTGCACGATGCATTTTAGGGGATTGTTTTTTTTTATCCTTACAAATACAATAGGTTTTCAGCACTTCGTGCTTGAACACCTAACTATGACAAACTTTTGTATATGTTGTGCCATTTCAATAATAGATAAAGCACTTTTAGAGAAAAGCATAATATTTTATGACATTTACTGAAGTTTTACACTTGTTTTCAACCTTTATGTTTTGTATAAGTGAGAATTTTAAAATATAGCTATCACAAGCACACAGCCAGAGAAATCTCTCGAGCACCGAGACTCTTCCAGCAAGCGAGCGCCTGCACCGCCTCTCACCCGACTGCAAATCTCACAAACCAAATCTGCATAATTGTTTGAAGCCGGCGTGTTGTTTATAGATCAGCAGGTCGTAAATGAGCGCCTGAAGACAGCGGCGGAAAATTACGAGGCCTGACGACTGAAAAACAGTAGCGATGTGAGTTGGGAAACAATCTCTGCCTCATTAAACTTTCCTCTTACAGTAGATTTTCCAAAACAATCAGTAATTAACAACACAACCCTCCATCACACATCCATATTAGGACCCGAGCCCATAAAACAACGGGTCAGGTAAGGTAATCGCTTTTAAAGGTAACAATAAAATCATATCATAATTCATAGACGAGATGACAGCGGGAACACGGCTGGCCTTTTCTCAGTCTGATTGATGAGCTCTGAATGTATAACCAGCAAAACTGTCACTTTTTCCCACGTCCTCGCGACTCCCAGGAGGGCTTTAATTCAGTGTGTGATGCTCAATGGAACCCGACTCATTGATAAGCATATTTATATTCCAGGAGGTTTTGGAATAACACTGACATGACAGATCTGAAAACTGAAGCAGTGAACATGCGTTAAACACAGTGATTTCAGCAGCACAGAAGCCCTCTGTCCCACACACACACACACACACACACACACACACACTCGGAGGCCGATGGCTGCATAAAAATGACCAGGAAATGATGATGGTGTTTGGCAGGAACATTTATCATGTCTACACTGTGTTTTTATTCTGAGAGTGAAAGAGTGGGAGGTCCGGCTTAAAAAAATTCAAATACTTCTGAAAAAAACTCTTCCAATGAATCTGAATCCACACTATATTGTTTTGGACACATACACTGGTGAATATTTATGTGCATGGTAAAAACATTGTATTCCTGGAAGTAAATATAGGGCTGGGAATTCTATAGTGCAATATTTATCTGCCGATTCAGTATGTACTGCGATTGTTTAAAGTCCCCTTGTAGTCACTAATTTTGTCCTTTAAAACTCATCTTTGATCACCAAAATTACATATTAAAAAAAAATGTCCTTGAAAAAAATATTCTTCATGCCTTAAAATATCTTGAATGTAATTCGACACCCTCGCCTCATTTAGTATACGCGGTTCTATGAATATGCAAATGAGCCCCGCCTCCACTCACTCACTCAGCTCAGAGATCCACTGGTTGACGATCACACGTTGATCTGATTGGTTACAAGGTCGTTTGTGACGTCAGAAACACCGGCGATTTCAAACCGTGTTTTTGAGACTGTCTTTGGTTCACTGCAGTTTTAAGGAGTATACTGTGTATATATATATATATATATATATAATAGTATCACCATGGTATACGTCCAAAAACAAAAAAAAATTATAATAGGACAATGTCCAAAAAGCCATTATAATGCAATGATATTCTGTTTACTTGGAGGTGAATAAAAATGTATTTTACAAATTGTGATTCATGCAACAAGCGATTTTTAGATCATCGCCATGCTGAAAAATAGCTTTTTAAAAACTAATTCGTCAACGAGTGGATCTCTGTGGAGTGGAGGCGGGGCTCATTTGCATATTTATAGAACCGCATATACTAAATGAGGCAAGGGTGTCGAGTTACATTCAAGATATTTTAAGGCATGAAGATTTTTTTTCATGGAAAAATCATTTAATTACGTCATTTTGGTGATCAAAGATGATTTTTAAGGGATAAAATGATTGACTAGAGGGGAACTTCAACAAGTCTGAACTTTTGACATCATTGTTTACCTGCGGTCTGCATGCGGTTCAGTCTGATACTGGGTTCAGTCAGAACCTGTTCAAACGTCCTGAGTCCTCTATAGAACCAGCTCTCTGCGGTTCTGGGTCCGACACCGAACACACTGCTGAACAACTGAGACACAAACATTATCAGACACACACACACACTCATTTCTACACCTGCTAAGCTCTGAAGTCCCAGAGAGATTTACTTCACCTTCATAGTTCGGTACCTCTCGTCATTCAGTGTGTCTTCAGCTCTGGAGGATGATCCGCATTCAAAGATCTCCTAGATAAAGACCGAGACAGATGCGCAGTTTGTTATGTGCCACTGTCATGCACAAACAGTTAAATCCAGTTTAAATCCTGCTATGATTAAACACGGTAACTGTAAATAATCTGCACACACACACACACACACACACCGTCCGGGTTAATTGCAGCTTAATAACTCTAATGAAATGCTCATTGCGTCGTCTCCCATAGCTCTCGCGCTGTTGTGTAAATGCTGTATTGACTGTCTTACAGTTTCTCCGCCTGCAGGAACCAGAACCAGTGTATTAATCACACCCGGAGTGTGTTGGAAACACATCTATCACTGTAAATGTGAACGGTAATGACTGACTTTCCAATCAAACGCACTTCCTTCCTATTAATGAGAGTCAACTTAAACTGCACACAATTCAATATCATCAAAGAAATATAAAGCATTGGATTATTCACGAAGGGCAAGAGAGTTAATTTGATGTGTTACTACTGAACACACTGTCAGGAATCCTATAACATTTGTCACGCGTCACTCAACTATTAAAAGCTAATTGCCTTTAAATTTTAAAACGGCATAATATTACAAGCTCTTCCTTGTATTCTCCAGACTTAAGCTGTCAAACAAACACAGACTCACAAACACACATCTCTGCTTTCAAATATAAATGTAATTATATACATATAGGGCCAAATAGTACATAATTATATGAAATCTGAATATAATCTATAAATCCTGAGTATAAAGTTATACACACACTACCACTCCAAAGTTTGGAATAATTAACATTTGTATTTTTTTATAGTCCCTTCTGCTCACCAAGACTGCATTTATTTGATCAAAAACAGTAATATTGTAAAATATTTCAATTCAAAATAACTTTTATAATAAAAAGGTTTTTAAATGTTATTTATGTGTCTATGTTACGGTGGCCGAGACAGCTCAACGTGCTGCAACTGAAGCAAACACATGCAAATAGAAAAAAACACATGCAAATAGAAAAACACGCGTGCAAATAGGAAAAAATACCAGCAAATTAAAAAAAACATCTTCATCAGTTTCACAACACACGTGTGCTCCAAATAAGGAAACGCGCTGCAAAAGCTCACAACACAACCAAATACAGAAAACACGCTGCAAATAACACAGACCACAACGGAAATGTTTCCAGGGGAACCAAATAAGTGGACAACGTGGGATGTTCCCATGACAACGCAGCACGGTGTCCATCAGCTGGTCTTACGACAGAAATATGATGCTGTTAACATAACGGATGCAAATACATTTTTATTTTTAGTTTACAAAAAAAGCTTTTAAAATATGCGTTATATATCTGTGTCTCAGCTTTAAAATTTTGGACCCTACATTACCTAACATTTCTTACGAAACTTTTCTTTATGAAAATGTAATAACATGAAACAATTTGTACAGTGTAACTTATTGATGAATATCTTTCCTTCATGTTTTTCTTCTTTATCTTTTTTATTTATTTATTTTAGTTTCCAGCTCATTGTTCTTTTCTCATTTGTATTCTGATGACATTGAACATATTGTTAATACATTTTGTACATTGTATACAAGTTGTATGTCATAAAAAATGTAATCTCTGTATGTTTTACACAAACAAATAAATAAATAAACAAATAAATAAAGTATAATTTTAAGCTGTAAGCACCAGCACGCATAGATTTATGGATATCTATGCTGGCACGTCCCAGCCGGGTTCGTCACTTATTTGGTTCCCTGGAAACATTTCCGTTGTGCTCTGTGTTATTTGCAGCGCGTTTATGTATTTGGTGGTGTTGTGAGTATTTGGAGCACACGTGTGTTGTGAAACTGATGAAGATGTTTTCTTAATTTGCAGGTGTTTTTTTAATTTGCACGCGTTTTTTTCTATTTGCATGTGTTTTCTTCTATTTGCATGTGTTTTGTTCAGTTGAAGCGCGTTGAGCTCTCTCGGCCACCATACTATGTGGTGTTTTTAATCTGCTTTAAGACACACCATGTGTAAGTTCATAAGTCGACAGCATTGCTGAGTATTTTCTCCTTAAAACTGCAGTGAACCAAAGACAGTCTCAAAAACACGGTTTGAAATCGCTGGTGTTTCTGACGTCACAAACGACCTTGTAACCAATCAGATCAACGTGTGATCGTCAACCAGTGGATCTCTGAGCTGAGTGAGTGAGTGGAGGCGGGGCTCATTTGCATATTCATAGAACCACGCATACTAAATGAGGCAAGGGTGTCGAGTTACATTCAAGATATTTTAAGACACAAAGATTTTTTTTCAAAACGTTTAAATATGTCATTTTGGTGATCAAAGATGAGTTTAAAATTTTACAATTATTTACTACAGGGGGACTTCAAAATTATATAAATTATTAATTTACTTAACTTAATTTTTTTCACACTACTGTACTGAGAATTTTAGGGGAACATGTGCTTAACTCTCATGACAATAATTTTTTATAACAATTTCTAGATTTTTAAATATTACCCGGACATGTTCTTGACAGGTTGACCTGAGATTACGACGCTTTATCTATTTTAAAACCTACCAAACTTCAGTTTGTGAAATGTTTTGTTTTTCCTTTCAGCACAATGTCTTTCTGTTTCCCCCTCGGGAAAATAAACAGCAGTGATGTGAAGGTGTATTAAACCCTCAGCAGGAGAAGAGCTGCTCTGATGACCTCAGACGTCAGCTGACTGATGATGCGGTTTCAGAAAGAGAGAGAGAGAGTCTACTGTCCACCACAGTGACCCTCAGTAATGTGTGTGTGTGTGTGAGTGAGTGAGTGAGTGAGTGAGTGAGTGAGTGAGTGAGTGAGTGAGTGAGTGAGTGAGTGAGTGAGTGAGTGGAGTGAGTGAGTGAGTGAGTGAGTGAGTGAGTGAGTGAGTGAGTGAGTGAGTGAGTGAGTGAGTGAGTGGAGTGAGTGAGTGAGTGAGTGAGTGAGTGAGTGAGTGAGTGAGTGAGTGAGTGAGTGAGTGAGTGAGTGGAGTGAGTGAGTGAGTGAGTGAGTGGAGTGAGTGAGTGAGTGAGTGAGTGAGTGAGTGAGTGAGTGAGTGGAGTGAGTGAGTGAGTGAAGTGAGTGAGTGAGTGAGTGAGTGAGTGAGTGAGTGAGTGGAGTGAGTGGAGTGAGTGAGTGGTGGAGTGAGTGAGTGAGTGTGAGTGTGAGTGAGTGAGTGAGTGAGTGAGTGAGTGAGTGAGTGGAGTGAGTGGTGGAGTGAGTGAGTGAGTGAGTGAGTGAGTGAGTGAGTGAGTGAGTGAGTGTGAGTGTGAGAGTGAGTGAGTGAGTGAGTGAGTGAGTGAGTGAGTGAGTGAGTGAGTGAGTGGAGTGAGTGAGTGAGTGAGTGAGTGAGTGAGAGTGTGAGTGGAGTGAGTGAGTGAGTGAGTGAGTGAGTGAGTGAGTGAGTGAGTGAGTGAGTGGAGTGAGTGAGTGAGTGAGTGAGAGTGTGAGTGGAGTGAGTGAGTGAGTGAGTGAGTGAGTGAGTGAGTGAGTGGAGTGAGTGAGTGAGTGAGTGAGTGAGTGAGTGAGTGAGTGAGTGAGTGGAGTGAGTGAGTGAGTGAGTGAGAGTGTGAGTGGAGTGAGTGAGTGAGTGAGTGAGTGAGTGAGTGAGTGAGTGAGTGTGAGTGTGAGTGTGAGTGAGTGAGTGAGTGAGTGAGTGAGTGAGTGAGTGGAGTGAGTGGTGGAGTGAGTGAGTGAGTGAGTGAGTGAGTGAGTGAGTGTGAGTGTGAGAGTGAGTGAGTGAGTGAGTGAGTGAGTGAGTGAGTGAGTGAGTGAGTGAGTGAGTGGAGTGAGTGAGTGAGTGAGTGAGTGAGAGTGTGAGTGGAGTGAGTGAGTGAGTGAGTGAGTGAGTGAGTGAGTGAGTGAGTGAGTGAGAGAGTGTGAGAGTGAGTGAGTGAGTGAGTGTGAGTGTGAGAGTGAGTGAGTGAGTGAGTGAGTGGAGTGAGTGAGTGAGTGAGTGAGAGAGTGTGAGAGTGAGTGAGTGAGTGAGTGTGAGTGTGAGAGTGAGTGAGTGAGTGAGTGAGTGAGTGTGAGTGGAGTGAGTGAGTGAGTGAGTGAGTGAGTGAGTGAGTGAGTGAGTGAGTGAGTGAGAGAGTGTGAGAGTGAGTGAGTGAGTGAGTGAGTGAGTGAGTGGAGTGAGTGAGTGAGTGAGTGAGTGAGTGAGTGAGTGAGTGAGTGAGTGAGTGAGAGAGTGTGAGAGTGTGAGAGTGAGTGAGTGAGTGAGTGAGTGAGTGTGTGAGTGAGTGAGTGAGTGAGTGAGTGAGTGGAGTGAGTGAGTGAGTGGAGTGAGTGAGTGAGTGAGTGAGTGAGAGAGTGAGTGAGTGAGTGAGTGAGTGAGTGAGTGAGTGAGTGAGTGGAGTGAGTGAGTGAGTGGAGTGAGTGAGTGAGTGAGTGAGTGAGTGAGTGAGTGAGTGAGTGAGAGAGTGTGAGTGTGAGTGAGTGAGTGAGTGAGTGAGTGAGTGAGTGAGTGAGTGAGTGAGTGAATGAGTGAGTGTGAGTGTGAGTGAGTGAGTGAGTGAGTGAGAGTGTGAGTGAGTGAGTGTGAGTGAGTGAGTGAGTGAGTGAGTGAGTGAGTGAGTGAGTGAGAGAGTGAGTGAGTGAGTGAGTGAGTGAGTGAGTGAGTGAGTGAGTGAGTGAGTGAGTGAGTGTGTGTGAGAGTGAGTGAGTGAGTGAGTGAGTGAGTGAGTGAGTGAGTGAGTGAGTGAGAGGAGTGAGTGAGTGAGTGAGTGAGTGAGAGGAGTGAGTGAGTGAGTGAGTGAGTGAGTGAGTGAGTGAGTGAGTGAGTGAGTGAGTGAGTGTGAGTGTGTGAGTGAGTGAGTGAGTGAGTGAGTGAGTGAGTGAGTGAGTGAGTGAGTGAGTGAGTGGTGGAGTGAGTGGTGGAGTGAGTGAGTGAGTGGAGTGAGTGAGTGAGTGAGTGAGTGGAGTGAGTGAGTGAGTGAGTGAGTGAGTGAGTGAGTGAGTGAGTGAGTGAGTGAGTGGAGTGAGTGAGTGAGTGAGTGAGTGAGTGAGTGAGTGAGTGAGTGAGTGAGTGAGTGAGTGAGTGAGTGAGTGAGTGAGTGGAGTGAGTGAGTGTGTGAGTGAGTGAGTGAGTGAGCGAGCGAGCGAGTGAGTGAGTGAGTGAGTGAGTGAGTGAGTGAGTGAGTGGTGGAGTGTGTGTGAGTGTGAGTGTGAGTGTGAGTGTGAGTGTGAGTGTGAGTGTGAGTGTGAGTGTGAGTGTGATTGTGATTGTGATTGTGATTGTGTGTGTGTGTGTGTGTGTGTGTGTGTCGTACTGCACCTCCAGGATGGCGTTGCTGTGTTCCCCCAGACAGGGCAGGCGCTGCGTCTCCTCCAGGTGTTGTAAAGGAGCACAGAGACTCTTGAGCACCGAAGCGGCCCTTCGAAACGCCAGACACGGCCCTCGGTTCCCAACGAACTCCATGTTCTCCGCCAGGACTTCCAACGCATCCTACGGCACAGAGACGGTGAAGAGTGACACAGCAGATGAAGTGTGAAAAACACAGGAAATATGAATGAGGATAAAATGCAGAAAGGTCAAATAAAAGACAGCCGGAAAAAACAGATGAGAGAAGAATGAAAGAGTCCGGTGTAGGTTTACACTGTCTGCGCACTGACCCGTGCCTTGGCACTCTGTGTGTGTGTGTGTGTGTGTGTGTGTGTGTGTGTGTGTGTGTGTGTGTGTGTGGCACTCGCTCCTCTGTATTCCTCCCATCATGCTGTGCTTCTGTGCCAGGGTGTTTTTCAGATGACCTCACAGAGACTCGTGGGTCTGTGATCAGTGGAGAGGAACCTGTCATTTTCCACTCGTTCACAAGCGTTTCCCTAAGGGCCGCTGGCACGCGCACATGTTCACACAACAACATATATTAAGAGAGAGATGAATTCATCCGTTTATTTAAAGCACTCATGAAATCACTCTTTTAAAGTGAAACCAACCCGATTAAAGTTCAAGGCAAAAGCTTGGGCACGTCTACTCATTCCTTTATATTCTTATTTATATAAATTGTACAGTGATAGTGCCATGAAACCTGTGACCATCGTGGGGAAAAGTGCTTAATTGCCAATGAAAAGTTAGTTAGTAGTGTGTTGAAACTGGCGGTTATGGAAAGGGACGGGACATTTCCCAAACACGCTCAAAGCGCTCGACCAATCACAACACACTGATCCAGCCGACCAATCAAAGCACAGTGTGCTTTTCAGGAGGAGGGGCTTCATGGAGACAGGAAGTAAACAGAGCGTTACTGACAGACTGGGAAGAGAGGAGCCGCAACAATGGAGAATATGAGGAAAATAATGCATTAAAACCTGTTCTAGTAGAGCCTGAAACAACATCAAGACTAAAAAGGGCATAATAGGTCCTCTTTAAATGCAAAACACATGCACACACATACACATTTATCCATCAAAATTAAAATACTCAAATATAATCTGACCTTATGCCCTTCTCAGTGTGCTTCGTTGGACTAATATGCCTGTTAGAATATGGGGGAAATAATCAACATTCAAGCAGGAAAACCTGTTCTAGTAGAGCCTGAAAACACAATCAAGAGCTTGAAGGAAACTCTATCGCCCCCTTGAGTACTGAGGTTTGTCATGAACACCACCACAAATTTAGTATGTACAACGGGCCGGTGTGAATCAATATATGCGCCCGCTTAGTTTTCATGACATGAATGTGCCCAGACATATTTAAAAACCCTCTCAACCATGACATACACAACACCCTTGACACCAAAAACACACACAGTCTCCGGTACATGTCCACACACACGGGGCTCCTCTCGTACTGGTTAATGAGAGCAGCGAGCTGGTAATGCCAAGGTCACGGGGTCGAGTCCTGCTGTGCCGTAAGCTTGTGTCCTGGAGTGTGAGGACAGCGGGAGAGTGTGTGAAAAGTGTGTGTATGTTTGAGCGCCTGCTGTGCCAAAGAAAACTCACTTGAGCGCACTTCTAACAAGAGAACTCGAGACGAGATCTGCTGCTATGATGAACACACATCTCCAGTGTCTGCTGATATAATGGCATAATATTATATTAGCATTGAGCATATTATGAATGAGTGGGAGTCTATGCAATAAGACTAAGATATTCTATACTAGTTTGGTGAAGACCAAAGTTTAGCTTGCAAACATCTGCAATGCTAAATGTTGATTTTTTTTTTTTTTACATATTGATTTTTGTTTTCCCCAGTAGAGAATTAAAATCAAACTCTGGGTTACAGTAAAAACATACTCTGGGTTGTCTGAAGGTTAGTCTGAAAGAGCATTTGATGTATATTGCACACAACAATGGCTGAAATAGCAGAAGATTACAGTTTCAATCTACAATATTTGTCTGATGCTATCATAGACTGTAAAAAAATATGGACGTAGTGTCCGTGACGTCACCCATACGTTTCTGAAGAGCACTTTTGAAGCCCAAAGTGGGCGGAGCCGGCAGACGCCATTTTGTCAGCGCGTCACTCTCAGATAAACGAACATGTGCAGCGAGGCGGATTAGCTGAGGTGACGTGACGCTAACAGGCTAGTAGTGACATCAGCGGCAATCCACCTGTCACTCAAGTGGCCACACCCTTAATTATGCAGAACTTTAAAGCTTAATATAATTTAAATGGATGAGTGGATAAATAGTAAAATGAAATAGTCAAAGCCTACTTGTGCTGGTTTCGGCCTCATCTCATTTATGAAACTCCTACGATTCAGCAACTACCCGTTTATGCACTCGCATTCGTTGAACGCACTAGTTATAGTTCCTTCAATGCCCTGTAGACGGTGATATCGCTTCTTTATAGCAGCAATAAACTCCTACAGAAAGAGTGAGGTGCCATGCAAAATGTAATGTGTAATTGCATTACTCTTCACAAATGTATTGGATGACATCACGGCTTTCTCCAGAGCGGCTCTATATATATATATAAATAAACTAAATTAATAACTTCTTTACAACAAAAATGAAACATCACTGAACTTACTTCAGCTGGACTGTGACGCTATTTTCTTCTGGAAACAAACTTTGTTGCATTATTTTCCTGTTATCTCTGTTAAGCTGCTTTGAAACACTCTGTATTGTAAAAAGCGCTATAAAAATAAAGGTGACTTGACTTGACTTGGTGTAAAGAGTACATATACTTGTTAGAAAATGTACTCCGGTAGAAAGTAAAAGTTGCTACAATTTTTCATACTCAGTAAAACTACAAAGTAGCCAAAAACTAACTATATTTACTCAATGTACTACAAATACTTTACACCACTGATTCCAGATTACATTAGTATATAGAGCATACTTTTCAACCCTTGCAAGGTAAGTGTAAAACCAAATTTACTAAACAATATGAGATTTTGGATGCAACGTTGGCTAAAACAAACTGCAATGTGGACCGAACTTTAAACTCAAAACACTGCCTATGTAAGAAGATGTCAGTAAATCTTTGGACTCAGCCGGCGTTGACTTCACTACCAATCCTTTATTTATGTCAGAATATATTCTCCATAATGCGCTCTTGAATCAGTGCAGAACATACAGATGCATTACTGCCCGCACAACATGAACATTTTTCATCTAGGGACTTTTATTATACGGCCACAGAAATGTGGAGCAGCTCTGAAACAAGCAGCAAATAAAGGACAAAAAAGCTTTCCAGACACTTTCATCCATGCAGCAACACACATAATGACCAGCATATCATGCAAACACCCGACACATCCTCCATAACACACACACACTTTAATGATTGTCCATGTGTGTTGGCTTTCATTAGCAAACGTGCCTGTGACTGGCGTCTGCTGTATGATGAAGAACAGGGTTCTGGAGAGCTCGGCCCACGGGGTCGTTACACAGATCGATTCATGCGGGCGAGAAACACCATCGCTGAGGCACCAAAGGCCAAGGGATGGAAAAACAAACACCGGCCTGTTCCTGTTCCTGCTCATTAATGTGCGTTTACACCCTCCACATCCAATCAGACAGTGTTCATTCACACGGAGTCGGTCAGTATTGACTGATGTGAAGGCCTGGGAAAGATGGAGTGATGCAACTGAAAGACTGGAGTCTTCAAGAAGCCATGATGAAAGAATGCAAGAGACAGAGAGAGAGAGAAAGAGGGGGAAAGTCATGTGACACTAAAGTCTGGAGCAATGATGCTGAAAATTCAGCTTTGCATCACAGGAATAAAATGCATTTAAAAAAATATGTTCAAATAGTAATCTATGGAAGCTTGTTTCCACCACAAAATAAAAAAGGTAATTGCGACTTTTTATCTCGCAATTCTGAATTTTTATCTCAGAGTTACGGGATATAAAGTCACAATTGCATTTTATAAAGTCAGAATTGCGTGATATAAAGTCGCAATTGCATGTTATAAAGTCAGAATTGTGTGATATAATCACAATTGCGTGATATAAAGTCAGAATTGCATGATATAAAGTCGCAATTGCGTGTTATAAAGTCCGAATTGCATGATATAAAGTCAGAATTGCGTGATATAAAGTCAGAATTGCGTGATATAATCACAATTGTGTGTTATAAAGTCAGAATTGCGAGATATAAAGTCAGAATTGCGTGATATAAAGTCCGAATTGCATGATATAAAGTCAGAATTGCGTGATATAAAGTCCGAATTGCGTGATATAAAGTCCGAATTGCGTGATATAAAGTCAGAATTGCGTGATATAATCACAATTGCGTGATAAAAAGTCAGAATTGCGTGATATAAAGTCAGAATTGCGTGATATAAAGTCAGAATTGCGTGATATAAGTCCGAATTGCGTGATATAAAGTCCGAATTGCGTGATATAAAGTCAGAATTGCGTGATATAATCACAATTGTGTTATAAAGTCAGAATTGCGAGATATAAAGTCGCAATTGCGTGATATAAAGTCCGAATTGCGTGATATAAAGTCGCAATTGCATGTTATAAAGTCAGAATTATTGTAATAATATATTTCACAATGCAAGAGTGCACAATGCACATTATTTTCTTCTAGATCTGCTGTACAGCCGAAACAACTTTGTTGCATTATTTTCCTGTTATCTCTGTAAAGCTGCTTTGAAACGATCTGTATTGTAAAAAGCTCTATATAGATAAAGCTGACTTGACTTGACAATATAACTGTTTTTGCAGCATTTCTGATCAAGCAAAAAGAAGCAGAAGAGACTTAAAAAATATTTTTTTAAAAATACCAAAATTTGAAATGTGTGTACGAAATGCTATTGTTTTGGTAGGACTAGCTTTTTGCTGTGTGGTTGTGTTCTGTGTGTTCGTGGGAAATGCAAATGCTGGACAAACTTGCTATTAAAATGTGCAATGGTTGAGTGAGAAAAGACGAGGATCAAATCAATATTGGCGACTCTGGGGAGGCTGGGAATCACAGTTGTGTGATTGACACTTCACAGAATTAAACTTTGGTGGATCCATCATGCTCATGTGTTTTTTGTTCTGTCTGCAAACCTGTTACACACTCGTTACACACTCACACCTTACCATCAGTAAAACAGAACACAGACTAATCGCTCAACTTCACATCTGTGGCATGAAAAGCAAAACCTAAATTTGATTTATGCACAGAATGTGGATCAAAAAGCACTGTTACTGATAGACCTAAATATAATTTAAACACCTGATTTACTAATGCATTCATATGCATAATTCTCATGTCAGAAAAATGCACACTTCAAATAGAAAACTTTGATGCAACAGTTAAATAATTAAATATATAAAAGACTAAAATCCACACATATGATATTTGTAGTGTTTTTGTAGCTGCTCACTCATTATTCTCAAGAATGTGTTTGCATTGCACGTGTTTTTCTCTCCTGGCAATAGACAATCAAGTCTCTGTTTCCCATTAAAATATCATATTTGCCAGTGAAATACAGAAGAGATTTTAATCTGAGCTCTCGGTTACGGTTCACCTCACCTCGTCAGTCTTGGGTGTTTTTCTCTTTCATCATAATTGATTTTTTAATGTTGCCGATCACAAAATGTGCGTTTGCAGAAATGTCGCATCTGAAACAAAGTGTAATCTTGCACTGTTTTTCTGTTGATTAATGTTCAAAGAATCACGGCGTAACAACACATCAGCTGTAATAATCAGGACAAGCATGAGCGACGTCTCGCGCATCCAAAAGCTCTTAAACCTCCGGTGTTTGTCAGTCTAATTCTGGCTCTAAACACAGAAAGTTTAGCAGTTCTGGCAGCGTCTCAAGATTTGCCTCGGAGAAGCTCAAGGTGAATCTGTTGGGTTTATGTTCAAGTATCAAATAAATATTTAAAGCACAACATGACTGAAGTTTTGCTTGACAACTGATAACAGGCCTCTAACCTTCCAGACACAAATTGCAAGACAAAACAAAGGCTGACTGTATGGTTAATCAAGTGATGCTCGCTGCAGAGCTGCTCCTCTCTGGATGTAATGGGCGGAGCTTCACATAGTCATGCTCCGCCTCTGAACATCTGATGGGTGGGGTTATGTTTAGCGATAGGGTTATAGGTAGTGTTAGGGTGTGGTTGGACCATCTAGCTCATCCTGGCAACCATCCAAAACACCATGGAAAGCACCTAGCAACACCCTGGTAACCACCCAGAACACTCTAGTAACCGCTTAACAACATCCTGGCAACCATCCAAAACACCCGAGAAACCACTTAGCAACACCCTGGTAACCACCCAGAACACTCTAGCAACCATCTACTGTGCCAATGCCCTGGTGACCAACCAGAAAACCCTAGTAACTGCTTATTAACAACACCCTGGTAACCACGTAGAACACCCATGCAGCTGTTTAGCAACACCCTAGTAATAATTATCCAAAACACCCTAGAAACCACTTAGCAGCAATGCCCTGGTAAGCATCTAGAACACTCTAGCAACCGCTTAGCAACACCCTAGCAACTGCTTAGCAACATCCTAGCAACCACTTGGAACACCCAAGCAACTGTTTAGCAATATCCTGGCAATCATCCAAAACACCCTAGAAACCACCTAGCAATTCCCTGGTAACCACCCAGAACACCCTATTAAATGCTTAGCAACATCCTGGCAACCTTCCAAAACACCATAGAAACCACTTAGCAACACCCTGGTAACCACCCAGAACACACTAGAAACTACTTTGAACAGTGAAAGTCTCTTTTTGTCTGAGAGGACGATTTCTAAAAGCAAATAGTCCATTATAAAGGTCACAACACCCCAGTTCTGACATACAAGGATTTTTGATGTTTGTTGTGAGCAACAATCATAAAAGACAACAAACACGGCATAGTGTAAAGCTGAAGCAGTTAATGTGTGTGTTAATTGGGACAGTTCATTCTGAATCCATCCATCTGAGTATGTTGAACCCCCTTCTGTTCTGTCCATACTGTGCTGCAAGTGGGCCAGAGATTAAAATAACTCAAGAACACTGTAAAATAATATTCTCAGTGGCCTATTTAAATCACAGCCATCACAATCGGCAGGGTTACAATGTTATCTTTAGCAATGCATATGTACAGTATGCTTTTACTTACTGTAAAGATCTTATTGTGGTTATCCAATGTCGTCCGTCTCTGGCAGGCATATGGAGACACAGCAGACTCTGGTTTGGCTGACGGATGTGCACAAGACCTGTGATCCACAGCAGGATTCTGCTCATAAACAGAGAAAGAGACACTCAGAAATCAATCGACATTAGACCAATATACCGGTAAACATCTTGCAATCTGAGAAAACCATTTCACAAAGCCTCTCAATATAAAATGTCTAAACTCACTCTGTCATACTTTTATTAGTGGTGTCTGCTAAAACAATTGCTTATGCTGTTCTGGAAAAAAAAAAACATAGACTTACAATGAAGGAGGGACCCTAGCAACCACACAGAAGACCCCAGCAATTGCATAGCAACACCATAGCAACCACCCAAAATACCCTAGTAACTACATCACATGTTAGCAACCACCTAGAATACCCCAGGAACTTACAATGAAGGAGGGACGCTAGCAGCAACCACCCAGAACACCCTAGATAACAATTGCATAGCAACACCCTAGCAACCACATAGCATCCTAGCAACCACCTAGAATAGCCAAGAAACTTACAATGAAGGAGGGATCCAAGCAACCAGCCAGAACAACCAAGCAATTGCATAGCAACAGTCTAGCAACCACATAGCATCCTAGAAACCACCTAGAATACCCCAGCAACTGTGTAACAATGCCCTAGTAACCACACAGAACACCTTAGAAACTGCACAGCAACCACCCAGAATACCCCAGCAACTGTGTAACAATCCCCTAGTAACCACACAGAACACCTTAGAAACTGCATAGCAACCACCCAGAATACCCCAGTAACTGTGTAACAATGCCCTAGTAACCACCCAGAACACCTTAGAAACTGCATAGCAACCTCCCAGAATACCCCAGCAACTGTGTAACAATACCCTAGTAACCACCCAGAACCCCTTAGAAACTGCATAGGAACCACCAAGAATACCCCAGTAACTTTGCAACAATACCCTAGTAACCACACAGAACACCTTAGAAACTGCATAGCAACCACCCAGAATACCCCAGCAACTGTGTAACAATACCCTAGTAACCACCCAGAACACCTTAGAAACTGCATAGCAACCACCCAGAATACCCCAGTAACTGTGTAACAATACCCTAGTAACCACCCAGAACACCTTAGAAACTGCATAGCAACCACCCAGAATACCCCAGCAACTGTGTAACAATACCCTAGTAACCACCCAGAACACCTTAGAAACTGCATCGCAACCACCCAGAATACCCCAGCAACTGTGTAACAATACCCTAGTAACCACCCAGAACACCTTAGAAACTGCATAGCAACCACCCAGAATACCCCAGCAACTGTGTAACAATACCCTAGTAACCACCCAGAACACCTTAGAAACTGCATAGCAACCACCCAGAATACCCCAGTAACTGTGTAACAATACCCTAGTAACCACCCAGAACACCTTAGAAACTGCATAGCAACCACCCAGAATACCCCAGCAACTGTGTAACAATACCCTAGTAACCACCCAGAACACCTTAGAAACTGCATAGCAACCACCCAGAATACCCCAGCAACTGTGTAACAATACCCTAGTAACCACCCAGAACACCTTAGAAACTGCATAGCAACCACCCAGAATACCCCAGTAACTGTGTAACAATACCCTAGTAACCACCCAGAACACCTTAGAAACTGCATAGCAACCACCCAGAATACCCCAGCAACTGTGTAACAATACCCTAGTAACCACCCAGAACACCTTAGAAACTGCATAGCAACCACCCAGAATACCCCAGCAACTGTGTAACAATACCCTAGTAACCACCCAGAACACCCTAAAAATATTATATCATTATATAATGTTATAAACATTATATCACCCATAGCACCCCAGCTAACACCTTAAAAACACCCTAGTAACCACCCAAAACACAGTACCCTAGCAACCACCACCGACAACATCTTCACATCATGGTGAAATCGTTTGCAGGGGTAAACAGCCACATTATCTTCAGAACATGTGAAAGTCTCGTTACGCCTGACATTAGCTCAACAACGCTGGAACGTTTATCTCATCACACAGGAGTCAGGGGAACAGCAAGATAACGCCCGTCATCCAGAAGACAGGAAGCATCAGAATCAATTACAGCTTTATGATTCACAATTACGGCCATAAAGGACGCAGTAGGTCCAGTTTATCCCAGATAAATTGCTATTTCATTTAGACCTTGAAATATTCAACTCTCTCCTGCTTTCAAAAGGATTACAGCTGTAATGTCAGCGCTCCTGGGAATAATTGCTCAAAGCGATGGAAGTCTGTACCCATGAAAATTACCTGCGCAATCATCTCGGCACATTGTGATAATGGCCGATTCAGAGATGCAGGGGAAGTGAATGCTAACATGCTGTTCTGACCGGGAGCTATTTTAGAGGCGTCGTGTATCTGAATGAAAAGAGGCCTGATATCTTCTCTCCCCTCGAGCAAAAACATCAAGCGCTCAGAAGTGAGAAAAATCACTGCCATTTATTTGCCGTCAGGGGCGTCACCTCCTTCACAAGCATAAAAAGCCTGAATATAATGCCTGTATTATGTCTATTTCAGGGCAAATAAGAAACTGGCCTCTTTTTTCCATTAAGTTATGATAGTTAAAGGCACTTTTGAAATTAATTTCCCTTCCCATGACAGCAGACCTCGCTGCGGGTGTCTGACTTCAGATGCCTTTTCACTTCCACTCAGAAGGAAAAAAAAACATTAATTTCTAATGTCTAAAAAAATTACAATTCAAACCAGCCTTAGGAGTTTTAGGGGAAACATCTGAGAAAAAGCGTAATTTCCCATGTCTCCTGATCTATAATAGAGCAATGCTGAGAAATAACATTCACTCATGCAACAAATGACGGGCTTTGGTTCAGCCATGAAACTCTATTCACGTTCGGATTGGTTTTTTCAAACGTAATGTTCCCAGCCAATTAATGTCAAGTATTCTTTATAATGTCTCTATATAACCTCGACGCATCAAACGAATGCACTATAGGGCTGTCAAAATGAATGAAAAGCTAAATTTGAATTTCTTTCTTAAACATTAGCAAAATTCAAATTATTTTCGAATTCTAAAGGTAATACTATGTTAGAGGGAAAAAGTGCTGTATTGTCTCCTATGCCCACAAGAGGGCGCAAGCGAGCGCAATAAGCAAATATAAATCAAATCAAGCATTGCATCTTTTATTGACATTCACTTTTTAAACAATTGTTCTTAAAGGTGCAATGTGTAATATTTCTGAGGATCTATTGACAGAAATGCAATATAAGATCCATAACTATGTGTTCAGTGGTGTATAAAGACCTTAGAATGAGACATTTATATCTACATAACCACGGGCACCCCCTTCTATGAAGGTCGACATATTGTGACGTTGTGTTTCTACCGTAGCCGACAGCGAACACACACAGCGAACACACAGCGCTACAGAGCGCGTTTCGTCACTACCTTGAAAGAGAAGCCGCAGAAAGCTAGAAGCTAGCCATAGACGCCGGAAGTAGTGACTTTTCCCTTGTCAGTGGTGTAAAATATGTAGTTGGATTGTTTCATGTAACTTAGTTCTTCTCCCTCGCTGTGTTATGGCTTTGACAATCAGCTGATTAGCACTATTGACCGTAAAACAGTAACGTTATAGGAGTCACCAACCCGTCGATCGCGGTCGACAAGTCCATCTTGGAAGCATTTTAAGTCGATCGCGAAGAGTTTTCAAAACTAGAGAAAAAAACCCTATTTATGTGTAGTAAATGGTGTCTAGGGGATGCGGAGGCGCGCGCGCTGTTACAATCGCGTCATTTTTGCCGCGCGCACCTTTGCGCTCATGCGAACGCGTCGAGTTTAAACAAGGCTTTACGCTTTAGCTCAGCCACAGTAACAGCTCATATTAGCCAGCTAAACTTTTACTACCCTGTTAGAAAACATATATAGTTGCATAGTTTCATGTGGTTCTTCTCCCTCGCTGTATTATGGGTTTGCTATGTGGGGAGAAATGTGCTGGTTACGTTTGTGAGACAATCAGCTGATTACTATTATTATATTATATATTAAGACCCTTGATCCTCACCTGACTATGGCTTTGTAAACTTTATCCATGATGTGGTTTATTAGGGACTGTGGTACAGACTCTTGGCTTACTCTGGCTATTCTGTCTCCAGACAATATGTTTGTCCCGGTTGAGCCACCGTAGCTTCTTCGAAAGGGAGGGGTGAGCAGTGGGCTGAGCCATTAGTGCAACTCGCAACCGAACCACTAGATGCCGCTAAAATCTACACACTGCACCTTTAAATAAAATATAATTTGCTTAAAGCTGCAGTAGGGAGTTTTGAGAAAACGTTGACTTAGCCTGAAAATTTGAACAAGCACAACTTACAGGTCCCACCCCCTTGCTCTCTGCTGCGCTACAGCCCTCCCTGCACAGCTCGTCCTCCACAGCGGAGCCTGTCGTGAACGCGCAGGCTAGTAAACAGGGCATCCGATAACAGCGGATAAAAAGTTATATGGCACATTCACTAATAGGGACTAAACATCAATAATGTGCTTTACATTGACTATGGCCTGCCCATACTTTGACTACAAACTTGCTCCTCAAATCATTATGTATTTTGCAATAGCCTACATGTAACTTTATAACGTTGCACTCTTTCTATAAGTTATAAATAGCTAGTAAGATAACGTTAATATAACGGTAACTAACGTTACAGTATGTAAGTAATTATTCTAGCGATATATAATGCTAGATAAGGTGTGCTAGTACATTATTTCAGCAACATGACAAGCCAGTGAATTAGCAGGTTTCAATTGTTGCTTAGCAGAGTGCGTGACATTTTATCTACATGTTATGCGGCTAGAGTTTTGACACCGAGTCAATGGGCTCTGTGTAATTCTTTTTTTTTCGCTTGTTTATCGTCATCCGTCTTTTTCCTTTTACCTCTTTGTTTTATGAGCAGGTGTCACTCGAGAATTGGCAGTTTAGGTTGTTTCTCCGTCATAAGCACAGCTGCAGCTCGCCGGCGATCTTGAGTTTGAACGACGGCTCGCGCTCCGGCGCTCGCGCTGTGCAAGAGAGGGGTGTGATCAGCGCGTACACGAGCGTGATTGACACTGCTAAGACATTCCTCCTGGCTCTGATTGGTTGTTTCTGACCGGGAGCGTGTATTTCTTGAAAATGGCAATAGGACCACTAGGAGGAGCCAGAGGAGCTTGATTTTTACACAGATTTTCTGTCTCATATTCTACTGTCAGGACATAATGACAGTTTTAGCAAATACATTTTTTCAAAAGTTACCTACAGCAGCTTTAATGAGCATGGCAAGGAAAATAGGTAACAAAAGTGCACAAAACTGTGTAAGTGTAAAACACGCATCAGAAACAATCCACTTTCACTCATTACACATCTACATAATGTTCGACAAAAACACCAGACGGCCAACTTGATCTGCAGCGAGTGCTTTTGTTGACAATGTTTTCATCTGAAGAAAACACACACTCATCTCTGACCGATTAATGGCCAAGTATGTCGTTGCATGACGTTGCCTTCAGCTGCATTGTTAATGAATGAATCCGCGTTTTTGAACGAAATGAATGAATGATTCAACGACTCAATTAGTCACTCGTTAAGACAATGATCTGCCGCCACCTGCTGGCAGTTTTAGGATACGTTTACACGACAACGATATGCTTAAAACGGAGAAGTTTTTCCTTTGAGTTTTCCGTGTACAGACGACATCATCAAAACGATCCCAGTTCACACGGATCCGCGAAAACGACTAAAAACGCTGTATTCTGCAGCCAGGCCATCAGATGGCGATGAAACACCATAGACTGAACACGTGATACGCATGTGCATGACGTCATCGTCTTCAGAGATTCGCGTTTTTGTTGTTTACACGGGGACCGCTTTCAAAAACTTGCACTTTGAAGCAAGTTTTCAGAAGTTTGTGTTTTCAGGCCGTCATCGTTGTAAAAGAACAGGCAAAACGCATACAAAGTTTTATGTTTTTTAGTTAAAAAAACAGCCACTTAGTATCACTTCATTTTAGCTTAGCGGCTATTTTCGTTTATTGTAACAATAGTTCTGGTTCAAGAGATAGAATATGTTTATAAATAGACTATTAAAAGTGAAATATAACATTGTTAAATATAACAGGGATAATAAAGTCATGATTTTTTCTGTTAGTTTTTTTTTTACTGTTTTTTTTGTTTTGTATTTGTCTGAGGATAGACTTTCCCTGAACATGGCGAAACAATGTAATGAAATGAATGCAGGTGAGGGAAGCGTCTGCTGCGGGTTAATGACCAACACTTGAACAGGTGAGCTGTGTCCGCTCAGGTTAATGAGATCACAGCCTGAACACTGGCGGGTTCGGGTTCACATCCCTCCTGATTGGGCCTCGCCTTCTTCTCCAAGTGCATGACTGATAGCGAAACAGATGTCTCTGAAGACACACACACACATATTTCACTCTTCCATGATCATCCCATCCGTCTAGACGGCAGCAAGAGGCGTATTTATCTGCGTTTCCTACAATCATTATAAGTCAGTGGGTGTAAGCTGTAGCTTCTCTTCAGGAGAGAAAGAACAGACTGAAACACGTCATTTTCAGGCAAATTCTTCTGAATCGGTGCATTTCAGCATTTCTGCATCTCACACACACACATCGTGGATCATTATTAAATGAATAGTTCACAGTCCAGTGTTGATGTTATTAAAGCAATAATTTTATCCCTTAAAAATCATCTTTAATCATCAAAAATTACATTAAATGTTTTTCCTTGAAAAATTCATCATGCCTTAAAATATCTTGAATGTAACTCGACACCCTTGCCTCATTTAGTATGCGCGGCTCTATGAATATGCAAATGAGCCCCGCCTCCACTCACTCAGCTCAGAGATCCACTGGTTGACGATCACACGTTGATCTGATTGGTTACAAGGTCGTTTGTGACGTCAGAAACACCAGCGATTTCAAACCGTGTGTTTGAGACTGTCTTTGGTTCACTGCAGTTTTAAGCAGAAAATACTCAGCAATGCTGTCGACTTATGAACTTACACATGGTGTGTCTTAAAGCATATTAAAAACACCATATAGACACATAAACAACATTAAAAGCTGGATTTTCACCACAGGGGGGATTTAACTAAAACTAAAATACTATAATATGTCTGTAGTTCAAACAGTGGATCATGGGTTTGATTCCCAAGGAAAGCATGAACTGACTAAACGTATAGCTTAAATGCAATGAAAGTTGCTTTGGATAAAAGCATCTGTCAAATGCATAAATGTAAACAATAATAATAACAACGTCTGTGCAAAACAGATACTGTTGTCAGTGGTGTTTGCCAAAACAAGTTATTGCTTGTCGTGCTGAAGGAGGAACCCTAGCAACCAGCCAGAACAACCTAGCAACTGCATAGCAACACCTTAGCAACACCCAGCATAAAAATAAAATGACATAGTAATGCACAAGCAACCACCCGATGTCACAAACTACCTTAACCAATCAGATCAATGTGTGATCGTCAACGAGTGGATCTCTACGAGAAAACGTCATTTTGGTAAACAAAGTCAAAGATGAGTTTTAAGGGACAAAATTATTGAGGGGGACTTTAAAGCATATGCCAAATGCACAAATGTAAATGTAATTAGTAACACTGTCTGGTTCACACCAAAAATGAAAAATGTTCTCACACTTGTCAAAGACAAAAGAAATGGATGGTGATTTATTCTGCAAAAAGACTAAAAACTACCATGAAAGTGTGAAAGATGTCGCTATATACTCTGATTGCTTGCATGAGAAAAAGCCCCAAGTTTAAGTCATTCACTGATAATCTCAAATCTCACTTTTATAGTCGTGTTTTTCATCTGACACACGAGAATCAATGGTGTTCAGTGTCAAACTGTCAAAGACATCAAACCTGCGGTGATCCATCTAACGGCACCATTACTCTTCTCACAAAGCACCACATCACTTCATCACTATGTGAAAAAACTATGTGGAAAAGACCTGCATGAAGATTTTGCATGCAAATTTGAAATTTCTTCACAGAAAAACTAGTCTGGAATGACGTGACAGAAGTCTCACTATTGTCGCAGATCAATTATTGTCTTCTGCATCATTACCCGGCTCTTATATTCATATCAATCAAAGCCGCTCGATGCTAAACGCCTCAATCAATGCCGGCTAAAAGCAAACAAGACATTTTCTGGCTATAAGAGGGAAACTCAAGATCACAGTCATACGTCCTCCTCCGAGACGAGCACGGTTAGCGGCTACGCAAGATGGACAACCTCTGCTCGTCTGCGTCCCCACTGAGGAGGAGAAGAGAGATTAATGGAGGTTCTCCAACAGGCAGCATATTTCTTTATGTGGGGCACATATGCTGTGGAGGCGCCCACGGCGTTGTCCAGGGGTGGAGAATCAGTCTTCAGCGTCAGTTAGCGGTGCGCTACGAGGCCCGGCGTCGCGCTGATGCCTCTATCTGGCGCTGTATTAAACATCACTCTGAGGCTGTCGGGACGCTGGCCTTTCCGTTTTATGAAATGTGCTTTTGCAACCAACACAACATGTGAAATGCAATGTCCTTTTCTATTATTTCCCAAAGTGGCTGTGAAGTTGCTTTCTATAGGAATGTAATTTAGGCGCATTCAAGCTCCAAGAACTCAATGCATGGGTGAAAATGCTTTTGGAGATTTAAAAAAAATGCTTTTTTGGAGATAAAAGAACAATTTGGAGGTAAAAATGAGCGTTTGCTGGTCATGAAGGCAATTGCATGTTCTGAAACGCTTTAGTACAAGAAGCTGTTACACATTATATTTGATCTACTATTACCCTGCTCTTGAATTTTAACCTTAAGGTCTAATAAAGATATGGTTATATCTCTATTATCTCTGGGTGGCTCTACAGCGCCACCCAGTGCTCGGGGACAGAATCACCCCCAAAATAATAGAATTTAAGATTTAAGATCTATGGGACTTTTTGCACATGAAACTGCTAAAAACAGAAAACTATTCTTTTGAAACGACAAATCGGAAACATGTTGCATCCTAAACGGTAAAATGAAGATTTAAACAACTTTACAGTTCCAAAAATTTGACAAAAATAAAGTTACAGACCTCATATTTCATTATTATTAAAAAGGTGACAAATTACACCAAATATGATACTAATTCTATGAAATAAGTATGAATATCACGTATCGAGTATATATATCTTGTTTTAAAGACATTTAGATATTTCTACTGGACAAAAATTCAAGAATACTGAAAAGTCATTAGACTTATGAATTTACACA
The DNA here is from genome assembly GCF_029890125.1 of Rhinichthys klamathensis goyatoka. NCBI lineage: Eukaryota > Metazoa > Chordata > Actinopteri > Cypriniformes > Leuciscidae > Rhinichthys > Rhinichthys klamathensis. Next base: position 288,556 of record NW_026606863.1, read on the forward strand.
TGGTTTGTCTTAAAGCATATTAAAAACACCACATAGACATATAAACAACATTAAAAGCTGGATTTTCACCACAGGGGGACTTTAAGGGTATAGTGGGCCATTTCAGACACAGACCTTGGCCCTGTCCCAAATGGCACACTCCGGACTTGTTGACTTCCTCAGAGTCCACACTTCAGTGACGTCATGTAGTGCAGACCTATAGGGCCCTTAGCGCGAGTCCGCGAGGGCGCATTGAGAGGTATTTTTGGGACAGACTCGATCGTCACGCCGGAAACAGGAAGACGGTCTGGTTGTTGTTATGGACAGGAGCTACAGGTTCGGGGAAATATGCGGCCTATTGTTGTTGTGTTTACATATGACTCAGTAAAGCCCTGACATTCTGTTCTATTTATTTAATGAATAATTAATGAATAATGCGATCGTATTATTCAGCTCGCTATTATTAGCCTATGTTTGAGACATCAACCACTGGTCGATGATCATAATGTTTGTATAAACTTGTCATAAAAACCGTAATGATAATTACACTTAAATATTTTCTTCTCAGCCATGTTAACAATTGTCCGTGAGCGAAATCTCCTCCCATCCGTTGTCTGATTGGCCTTTCGCAAGGATTCCTGGGTAGTTAAAGTGCGTGGAGCCTGCATCTATGTGGGCTTCGTGGAAGACCGCTTCAAGGGTACACAGGGGGCGCTGCTGAGCACACTTCAGAGCGTTAAAATGCTAAGTGGGACGGCCTACGGACTCGTAGACTCGGCGAGCGCGCGCAATTTAAGTCCACGAGACCGAAAGTACGCATGAAGTGCGCCATTTGGGACAGGGCCCTTGTTTGGTCCTCCAGATGGGCATGTCTATAAGGGCGTGATGTCATAAGGAGGCGCCTTTTTTTTTTAGCCAATCAGAAAAGCTTTCGGCATCTGACTCATGTTGTGAGGGAAGAAAATGAATCGAAGGAAAGCTTTTTTGTATATTGTAATATTCTTGATCACTCAAACATCACTTCACTGCGCTCAAAGGATCTACACTTATGTTGTTAAAGTTTGGTTATTTAAGAAATTAATAAATAATAAAGCTAAAGCAAGATGCCCTGTTGATATATGTGTGCTGTATGATTTATTTAAACTGCAAACTAAAGGTAAAGCATAAATTAAAATGATTGAGAATGTATACGTGTGTCAGCACACTGCAAAAAAAGCTTTTCTTACTCAGTATTTTTGTCTTGTTTCCAGTCCAAATATCTAAAAATTCTTAAATCATGATGCATTTATTAGATGAGTAAAATGCCATAAGATTTTATGTCTTGTTTTCCGGGGGAATTAATCAAAATTAAGTGAGTTTTAGCTTAAAACAAGAAAAATGATCTGCCAATGCGGTGAGAAAAATAATCTTAATTCAAACAGAAACCAGAGTATTTTTCTTAACCCCATTGGCAGATAACTTTACGTGTTTTAAGCAAAAACTCACTTATTTTGTATTTATTCCCCCAGAAAACAAGACATAAAATCTTATGGCATTATACTACTTAAAGGTGCATTGTGTAATATTTAGGAGGATCTGTTGACAGAAATGCAATATCATATGTTTTCAGTGGTGTATAAAGACCTTACATAATGAACAGTTATGTTTTTATTACCTTATAATGAGGCATTTCTATCTACACACACCGCTGGTCTGCTTACATCGACATGTTTCTACGGTGGCCCTAAACGGACAAACGCGCTTCGTCACTGTGTTGTTCTTCATGATAAGAAGATGCTAAAGTCAGCGAATAAAACACTGACACAATGATGAACAAGTAACAATGATATTCGCAATAACATATCGTTTTACTGAGTAATTAAGTAAACCTAATTTCTTAATTTATCTTTGTAAAGAACTGGGTCCTCACTGCCACAGATCTCCATAATAAAGGCTAGATGTCTTACGGCGGAGTCTCTATCGTCAACACCGGCGGCCATCTTGTCACAGGCAAGCTTTCTGGCGGGCCTGATGTAAGATGAGTGATCGGCACGAACACAAATACTCTTATCTCGTCGAAATCTTGACGGATTTACAAACGGTTCGGTTTCTTACAAACGTTATTAACCTGGCTATAATTCTGGATGATTATTTATTTATACACTTATTATTCATAAGTATGCAGTGTCATAACTACATCTCTGACGTTTATAACAAAACGAACCGTTTGAAAATCGGTAGAAAATTGAGCAAGTTATGGTTATTTAAAAAGTACATGCACCATTAAAACACAATGTCACGAGTGAGCGAGCTGCCTGTGGCAAGATGGCCGCCAGGTGCGGACGTCGACCTCCATTGGCCAGCAGCGCGGACGAGACATCTAGCCTTTACTATGAATATCTCTTTTTTTTTTTTTTTTTTTTTTTTTTTAAATGCTTTATTCAATAACAAAACATACAATAATTAAATACAAAACAATAATAATAATACAAAAACACAACAACAAAATATATAGAAAACTATATACATAGGGGTATTGAAATCAGATACATTTCTTTAATTACAAAATAATAAAGGCCCTTAAAAAGGATAACATTTCAAGGCTTTACAACAGTCTATAGTCTTTTTTGCCTTGGTGTTCCTTACACCCTCCAATGTTTTAAGATACTGACAAATCTCAAATTTAAATTGTATAAAATTAGGTGCAGTTACTATGAATATCTCTGCTCTCTGCTGTCTCAGACGACGACATCACTTCCTGTCGGCCACCTGTTGGGTGCAATTCGCAACCTTACCACTAGTTGCCGCTAAAAATCACACACCCTTAAGTAAATGCATCTTCATTTAAAGAATTTTTTGATATTTGGACTGAAAACAAGACAAAAATACTAAGTAAGAAAAGCATTTTTTGCAGTGTAGCTCGATCGGCTTCCGGGTCGTCGGATGGAGGACTGATGAGCGAGGAAAAGCGAGGGATATTGAGAAGCACCACATGTGTTCTCTGAAGTGCACTTACTTGTATGTAATGTCTCAGTTCCACAGGCACAGGCCGTCCAGCGCTCATGCTCTCAGTAAACCAGCTGACATCCAGCACGTGTGTGTCTGGTGTCTCTCCAAATCCCTGCTCCTCCAACCAGTGCCAGAGATCCTGCGCTGCGTTTCCCTCAGACACGACGTGAGTCACGTTACCACTGAAAACACAAGATACACACCATTAGACACACATAATGAGTTCAAGAAGAAACCTCAGATTGTGTGGCTGTTTGCAAAGCACCTTAATCCACTTTCACATCTACTCTGCGATTGATTGATTCTCTCACACACACCCACATGCGTTTTTAATTTCTCTAGTGGTTGTCTGAGATCAGATTATAGTGTGTGAAATCAAATCAGGTGGACTTTCACACCGGGATCTGCATTAGGATGTGTGTATGTGACGTGCCTGACCAGAAGCACGGGTGTAATAACACACACCGCTCAGTCAGTCCGAGCTTTCAGCACTTTGGTCAATTACTGTGTCTATCAAAGCAGTCGCTAAACGAAATTACACACATCGGGCATCGCTTGCAATCAGCAGCACACGGGGAAGAAGGACAGCAGAACACACGGATGTTTGAGATTAGCCACAGACGAGAGAGTTTGAGGGTAAATCGACCCGCGACGTGACCTGAGAAAATAATTTCCCCACTTCTGTTCGTCATCAACCGGAAAGTATAGGGCTTGTTTGATGCACACACACACACAAAAAAAAAAAACCGCAATCTTTTATTATTGTTTGACTCAGTATTATTATACACTGTAAAAATGATATGAGTAATACGTTTTTACATAGCTTTAACTCGTTAAAATCAGTGATATTCATCTTTCATCCAAGTTATACAAGATTCGACTCATTTTTTAAAGTCAGTTTAATGTAATCTAAGTTGAAACGACTTAAACATCCAAGTTGATTGTACTTAAAAATGTAAGGCAGCAATTTTTTTTTACAGTGATGCTATCATAATATTTTTGAATACGATTATTTATTTTTTGAGCTTTCGTTATAATTTTAGTTTACTTTTGCTATCATTTTCATTTCAGATTTTGTCATTTTAGTTCTTCAACTCAAACTTGTGCATTTCATTTAGTTTCCCCAAGACAACACCTCTAATTTTCATCCCAGTTTAAGTAAGTTTTTCATCTAATATTTATATTTTATTTTCTCTTGATTTCAGTTCATTTTTAGTAGTTTAAGCTTTTCTTAACAATAACAACACTGTTTTGACTAGAAAGCAGATAAACGACACATTAGCAGAGTCACAAAAAACAAATGAGTCCAACATATTTAATGTTTTTTACAGTTTTCAAGTAAAATAATGGTGGTGTTTTTCTGCACAAAACTCACTGGCAAAATGATGAGGTGGTTGCCAGGGCGTTGCTATGGCCAAAGTCAAATGAGCCCAAGTTTCAATGATAACCAGGGCCCGTATGAATAAAGCCACTCAGAGTAAAATTTTAGTCTCAAGTCTGTCAAAATTCTAAAAATTACATAATTTTACTCTTATTCCTAAACTTAAGAGTAAGTGTGATTCATAAAGGTTCCTAAGTGTTAAGACTTGGTCTCAGCTCCTAAATTATTTAAGAGAGCTGGAGAGGTCTCCTAACCTAGTTAGGAGTAACAAGATGGCAGCAGAGAGATTAGGCCATGCACTTTTCAACGAAAATATGATGTATTGTAGTAAAATGAGTTGATCAAACGATAAAAAAGTTTAATCATCAAGGTATTCTTTTTGTAACTTACCTTTTAAAAAAGTTTTATAGCAATGAAATTAAAGTATTATTTATATTTTTGGCGACTGGAATTCAGCAGTGCACCTGTGATGACTCGGGCCCTTCAGTCCACAGTTAGTAGGCTCTTGAATAGCACTATTGTGACACTGACCACACCAAATATACAGTGGTGGCCAAAAGATTTGCAGAGTTTTTTTTTATCTTTTTAATGACCCTACAAGTTTGCTTAAACCATCAAATTATGAGGAAAATATTTTTATATTTATATATCTTTTAATATTTTAAAATGTGAGGGAAGAACATAACACTAAACTTAGTGAAAGTATTTATCTGACAAAATTATTTCAAGTCACCTTTATTTCTATGGTGCTTTTTACAATACAGATTGTTTCAAAGCAGCTTTACAGAGATTACACGAAAATAATGCAACAAAGTTAGTCTTGGCTGTACAGCAGCTCTAGAAGAAAATAGTGTCATTGTCCTGCTTAAGTAAATTCAGTGTTTATTAATTTCAACCAGAAAGACTTGGGAGGCAAAATGACGTGACAAAGTTTATTAACAGCCCAGCAAGCAAGAATTGTGTTATAAAGTTCTGTTGCGTAGCTCGCAATCAGAGGGTAACGCAATCTGTTTTTACTGCCTGAAGACGCAGGCGGAGCGCAGCCGACCCCAGGGAGGTATGAGGGAGGTATATTAGTCTTCCTGGCAGAACTTAAGCTAAAGCATTCATTTCCATTGTAAAAAATCATTAGTTATCTATTTAGTTCATTTATCTCTACAGCCGCTCTGGTGAAAACAGTGATGTCATCATCCAGCTCAGTTCAGTTCTCATATAATGGTGTCAATGCAGGCAGATCAATATTATTTTTAAATATTAAGTGACAAATAAGGGCAAACTACAGCTACAGGTTTTTAGAAAAATTAAAAAGCTCACAGGAGAAAAAAAAAACATTGTCTGCAACATAATCATTTCTTAATATTTCATTATCCTCTCTTGTTTTTTCACCTGTTCATAATTTATTTGTTTGAAAGCCTGGCTAAAAATTATGTCTGTACAATTTGGAATGTTTCATTGTGTTATCATAAATAAACAATTGACTCCAGGCACAACAACACAATACGCTTACAAAATATTTAACACATTTTTAATACTATTTGAATAAAGGGTGAATCTGACCATTTTCCTTCAATTCTAATTTGTGATAATTTTGCACAATGCAAAAGCAATTAAAAAAATACATTTAAATATTAAAGTTTCAGTGTCTTAATTAAATTATTTTGTTATAATTACATTAAATGTTTGGTGTCATGCTGCAGTGACCTCACCCTTGCAGGCTCACTATTGGCTGATTCAGAGGTTTAGGGCGGCCATTTTGGGTTAACATCATTGTAGTCCTTAGTTTGCAGCACTTAAGTCCCACTTCAGTCAGCACTTAAGAATCAGTCTTATACTTTACTGAAAGTTGCTTTTAGCTGCTTTATAAAAGTATCTTACTCTTAGAGAAGTCCTACTTTTTACTAAGTATTTTTTTACACTTAAGTCAAAGCTTAAGACTATTCTTAAGAGCATTTCTTAGAAGTTTTATACATACGGGCCCTGGTCTGTACTTTTACAAAAACACTGTGATGATGTTTGATGTCAATGCAATGGAAATTTGAAATTCATGCATGACATTCATGGTTTTTGATATGTAAATTTATGATATGATATGTACATTTGTCAGATGTGATCTCGAAGCAAACTGCCTCAAAACCAAGGCTGCTATCCACATTCATTTATAATCTCTAAAATATCTATGATACATATTTCTAAGAGTGGAGTATAAAGATTATAAGATTCAATAGAACTTCATGATTTAATTTTAAAGAACACTATGCAAAAAAAAGTTAAATATAAAATTATAAATTATTGTGTACTACTTTCATGTTTAACGAGTTATTTAATAAATAAATACAAATATTTTAAATTTAAAATAACAACTAAATCCATAAAATGATCCTATGATTGGAACCCCTGAAAGGTTATATTTATAAGAATGGACTCATTTGCAGTGTTGGGGAAAGTTACTTTTAAAAGTAATGCCTTACAATATTGCGTTACTCCCTAAAAAAAAGTAACTAATTTTGTTAGTTACTCTTTTCTTAAGTATTGCATTACATTACTTTTGCATTTACAGTTCCTTTTTCTCATCTGGGCTGGGCTTGCTTGCTTTGTTTTCTTTTTTTATTCACAATTTAACACATATTACACACACAACACAATCACAGAAAACACCAATACCGCTAAGTATCGACAAGACACATAACAAAACAAAAGAAGAATCTACACAGTCTGTGGGTTATCCATTATTCCATTTAAGTTGATAATTGTATAGTCTCTATATAATTTAATACTAAGGCCCATGTGGTTTGGAACTCTTGCAGTCTTGAATGCTGTACTTGTAATGTCTTTAATGGGCAACAAATATTTCTATTATTTATTTTATTAATAAATAATAGATCTGATCCAGCCATTGACCCAGTGTGGGTCCTGACTGGGAAATCCATGAAGTAAGTATGCATTTTTTAGCAAAATAAGAAAACATTGTAAACACACATTTTTTTTTTTGTAAAGGGAAACTTATTTTCAATATCATAATTCAATAAATATAACATAGGGCATAGCTCAAACGTGCAGTTACACATATCTTGAATTACTTTATGAATCTTCTCCCAAAAAGAAAAAATAGCTTTACAATACCAAAATAAATCCATGACTGTTCCTAATTCAATTCCACATTTTCTACACGTAGGAGAGTTTGTATCATTAAATTTATTAAGCTTCATATAGTATTTATACAGAAATGTATAATTAGTTTCTTTAACTTTAATGTTCACACTCAATAAGGTCAAATTGATACACAAAGTTAACCATTCTTTTTCGCTGAACTTTCTTTTAAGCTCTAATTCCCAATTTGTTCTCAAAGAAGAAAAATAATTCTGGGAGCTTTTTTAACATAATTTTATACAAATGAGAAATCTTCCCCTTAACCGAAGTAGCAGAAATAATACATTTTACAATACAACTCTGTAGGATATAATCTAAGTTGTCCCTTTTTATGTCGAGATGTAATAATGTGACGAACCTGCAGATATTTTTAAAAAATCTGGTTTTGATATTCAACACAAATAGCAGTAAACGATTTAATAGAGTCTTCATCAAACATATGCGCGAAAGTTTTGGCTGAAAACCTTCGCGCTTGCTTTGCTTTCTAATAACAAAAACGAAACAAAAGCAATCTTCCTCTTTTTTCATTCCTTCAAAGGAGTTTAATGAGAATCTCTCATAAGAAGAACATTTTCCTCTTACATCAAACTCCACCGGAATCAAATCACGGCTTGATTTATTAAACAGCTTCAGTGATATCAATATAAAATAAGATGTGCATCTACAGGTGAAACTCGAAAAATTTGAATATCGTGCAAAAGTTCATTTATTTCAGTAATTCAACTTAAAAGGTGAAACTTATATATTATATAGACTCAAAGTGAGATATTTCAAGCCTTTATTTGTTATAATTGTGATGATTATGGCTTACAGCTTATGAAAACCTAATTTTGAATTTGGGGTTTTCATAAGCTGTAAGCCATAATCATCAAAACTATAACAAATAAAGGCTTGAAATATCTAATGAGTCTATATAATATATTAGTTTCACCTTTTAAGTTGAAATACTGAAATAAATGAACTTTTGCACGATATTCTAATTTTTTGAGTTTCACCTGTAAATGTTTTAACAGTTAATCTCCAGTCTTTCTCGTGCGCCTCATCACTGCATGCTCTGCGTTTTGTGTAATACCCGGGGAATCTTTATAGGGCATTGTATTATCAGACTCTTCTGTATTATCAAACCCTCACTGGCTTATAAACTGTCAGTTTTCAGCTCATCACGATGCGTTTCCTGTGGTTGGTTGCAGACGCGCGAGCTCAAGCTGTGTTTCTGGGAATGATGCCATCGCTCAGCTGGGAACGGCGCGATACGCTACGGGAAACTGCTGGTGCTGTTATGCCCATCTACACCAACAACTCCCACTGGTGCTCCTCCACCTGCACAAACTGGCACAAACTGGCACCAGCAGCCCTCCATCACTTCTGACCGAGAACAACAACACACCGCACTTCACCACTCAGGTTTATTATATCACACACTTGCATTTGCGCATTTCAACTCAGAAAATTACTGGTCACAAGTGCGAAATAATTCAGAACTTTTAATCATTTTGACAGACGTCTCTTCTGCTCACCAAGGCTGCATTTATTTGATCAAAAATACAGTAAAATTGTGAAATATTATTATAATTTAAAATAGCCGTTTTCTATGTGAATATATATATTTATTCCTGTGATCAAAGCTGAATTTTCAGCATCATTACTCCAGTCTTCAGTGTCACATGATCCTTCAGAAATCACTCTAATATGATGACCTGGGGCCGTATTCACAAAGAATTTTAAGGCTAAAAGTAGCTCCTAACTGGCGAATTTAGGAGCAACTCCTAAAAATAATGGGCGTGTCACTCCTAACTTTAGGACTCCTAATTTTTTTCACTAAGAGTAATTCACGAAGCATTTTAGCCCTAAAAGTAGCAGCTAAGTCTGGGACAGCTTAAAAGAAGTCGAGAGGACTCCTAACTCACTAAGACCTATTCACAAAGGATTGTAGCGCACACCACTGCCTCTCGCAGTCAAATCCTCTCCCATGTCTCATGCTTAGGTTTGCTTGATATCCCAGTGCCGAATTTCACTTTTATTATGGGTTGTTTTGTTTTTTAGCACCAGCTGGGCCAGCAGCAGTAACTGATCCTGCGTCCAGTTGGGCTTTCTTTTCCGTTTTGGCGAGTTCATAATCCACCGTCATTCAACTATTACATTACTTCAATAGGAGCAACATTTCCTTGCTTTAAGTAGTCTATTTAGGCTAATAGGATGTCAATTAACCAAGCAAGTGTTAATGCAAGTGGCGTTTTTTCATTATTAGGCAAGTGGCGGTTTTCACTAGGCTACCTTGATTTAATTTATTTTAATTCACGACTTTTCTCTCTCTCTGCCTTTTTAGAATCACACTTTACTGGGGCCTGCACAAACATGTCATTATATATACATTTCCATGACATTACTATTATTATTTTGTGTAGGACACAGACATATTTAGATGTCGTAATTCCATGATTTGTTGCGTCTGTGTTATGCTCCGCATGATGGCCCTGTCATCTAACAACCAATCACCGTGATCACTGCGAGGAAGCTCGTGCATGAGAAGTGACGTCATCCATAGCAACGAAGACTCACTCTTAGTTTAGGAGTTGTCATTTTTCCTTACTAAGAGTCGGCCTGAAAGGCGTTGTCTTTTAAGAAAAAACTCCTAGCTAAAATATTTGAGTGCGATATAGGAGTACTCCTAGTGGTAAGATAAAATTCTTTGTGAATACGGCCCCTGATGCTCAAGAAACATTTATGATCAATGTTGAAACCATGGGGAAACCATGATACATTTATTTTTCAGGATTCTTTGATGAATAGAAAGTTTAAAAGAACAGCATTTATTTGAAATAGAATCTTTTGTAACATTATAAATGTCTTTACTGTCACTTTTGATCAATTTAATGCGTCCTTGCTGAATAAAAGTATTCATTTCTATTGGTATCACAGTTTCCACAAAAATCTGAAGCAGCACAACTGTTTTCAACATCGATAATAATCATAAATGTTTCCTGAGCATCAGATCCTCATATTAGAGTGATTTCTGAAGGATCATGTGACACTGAAGACTGGAGTAATGATGCTGAAAATTCAGCTTTGATCACAGGAATAAATTTGAACATATATTCACATATTTTAATACTTAAATGCAGCCCTGATGAGTCATTTCTTTCAAAAACATTTTTAAAAATCTGAAATATTCCAAACTTTTGCCTGGTTATCTATACTTGTAATTTCAGTTTTTTACTCAGAGTGACTGATTAATTATGTTAAATCAACAGTTATTGAGCTGCACAACGAGGTTTTAATAGATGGTTTCTGTGCTATTATTACTACATCAGAACCTTCTGTCCTGAAACGCATGGAGACACCAGCTGCACTACTCATTATCCCTGTGATTTGCATAAAATTGTATGCAAATTAAATATTATACAGTGAAAAATAGAACTTTTAACTGTTTGCCAGAGAGATGTATGTCACTCACTGTCCTTAATTAGGGGAATATCTCTACTGGGATCAACTGGGATCTGAGTGACTTTGAGTTTGTTTGTTTATTCCTTTAAATCCCACTCAAAGAAAAACACAGAAAGTGCCGACGTGTTTTCACTCTTGGTTCATTGTCTTTTGCACAATCACGGTACGTTTGTTTGGTCATGGTAAGACGCTTTAATGCATTTGTCACTTTTGAATTTGCACCAACACAGAACGACACTAACATGTGTCTGGAATTAATGCATTGCACGAGATACTTTGCAAATCATTTTTTATTTTGCATTGCAAAGAATACTAGTTGAAATGACATTAGCGTCATTCCGCAAGACTGAATTCACACGTGGTTTGAATTCCATAAACCTTTTCCAAGCATATTTGGATGGGGTTTCTTCTTTACACAACTGCTTTTACAGCATCCAAGAATCCCAAGTTCAGTATATGTGAAAAATGAACTGTTGGTGCTCGACTCTGATGTATGAAAAAGGTCACAGTTGCTGCGTCCCAATTTGCCAACTTACCGTAAAACTTCAAATAATAGCCGAGTCCCAAATAGACGCCTGTCTCTTTTACACGCCTGGTGTGGCTGCAGGTTTGGGTAAATAAAGGCCGGTCTCAAATAGAGGCCGGGTCTGTTTTTTAGTTTCGGGTTGTATTTAATCTTCTAAAATCGCCAGATCACACATTTTTGTCCCTCCAAAGCCTTTTTTTTTGGTCGGCGAGTGATGTAGAGTAGAAGGACTGCTGCGCTTGACAGGGCGCGTTACGAGCAGAGAGAGAGAGAGAGAGAGAGAACGCCCCGACCGCGCGCGCGCACTCTTCCGTCTTCAAACAACGAGCGCTGTCTTGCTCTCTCTCCCTCGCGCATATTAATCAAAATCAATTGACGCGATAGTAAAAGGTCGGAAGACCGCGGTTTCACGTGGAGCATTTGGAGATTTTTAGAGATTAGAGACAGGCCTATACACTCAATGAACAACATCTCAACACTAAATTATAAAGGCCTGTCTCATATAGACGCCTGTCTCAAATACAAGCCGGTGCAGTTCGACGATTTGGGTAAATAAAAGCCCGGGCTACTATTTGAAGTTTTACGGTATACTATGCCCTTAAAGTATAAACTGTTTTTGTGAACATACTTTTGATACATACTTTTGAGAGTGTATCAGACAGCACTCATATGGTAATGGAGGTAATGGAGATGGCATTGTCCAACGGGGGGCGTCTCTGCACACGCAAGGTTGCGCGCGCTCTACGCGGTTTGAAGCACAATCTCTGTCTCGCGTGCGCGCTCGCTCTAGATAGATTACGGGAGATTTTAACTATTTTGCGGTATAATTAGTCGATCACGAGTGGCTCAACAGGTAGATCTATAGATAAACTCATCTTTCAGGCATTTGACCGACCGGGTTGACACTTCAGCGTGAGAAATCGGGAGTGTGGGCGTGAGCGTGTGAAACCAATCAAATGCGTGTGTCTCACGGCCAATGCGTAAGAGTTGGCAGCCCTGTATCCCTGTTATTCCAGCACTCATTTCAACATATACGATTTGGGACACTCTTGGTTTACACGACACCGTGTTCAACTTAAAAAGTAAAACTCTTTATGCATTTTGGCCGTTCATTCACACGACAACGGCGTTTTGGGCGCCTGAAAACGCAAACTTTTGAAAACGGGTTTCCAAGTGCAAGTTTTTGAAAACGGTCTCCAAATATTACAACAAATACGCAAATCTCTGAACACGATGACGTCATGCACATGCGTATACCTGTTCAATCTATGGCGTTTCATCGCCATCTGATGGCCTGGCTGCAGAATACAGCGTTTTTAGTCGTTTCCGCGGATCCGTGTGAACTGGGATCAGTTTGATGATGCCGTCTGTACGCGGAAAACTCAAAGGAAAAACTTCTCTGTTTTAAGCATATCGTTGTCGTGTAAATGAACCTAATTCTAATATCGAATACTATTTAGTAGGGGTGTAACAATATATCATGTCGCAATATATCGCAATACAATAATGCAACAATATGTACCGTCGATAGTTCACCCAAAATTAAAATTACTGTGTGAGAAAAAAATGAGTTTTAGTGTCAGTACTACATTAAACTAATGTTGAATATAGTGTATAATAATGCAATGGGGGGATATTTGTGTGTCCTGATAATGCCAAATGTTACCAGTAAAAAGTGTCCAACATTATTTTAAATATATCTAGTCAGTGAAAGAGCGCAAGCATATTCGTCTAAAATAATTCAGTATTTTCAGCTTTAGAATCATGAATATTGTTATTCTGGTGTCTCTATTGTCCTGTGCTTTGGGTTTCAGCACCAAGTCCAATTCTATTCATTTACACACACACAATGTAAAACCAAATTTTGCATTTTAATCAACAGTGCATTTTTTGTCTCATGTCTTGGAGAATCGCAATAATATCGTCTCGTGAGTTCAGAATCGGATCGTGACATGAGGGCATCGTTACACCGCTACTGTTTAGTACAGAGAGTACTGTTCTGTGTGCCGTACCTGAGAGCGTCGTCCACGCTGAACCCCTTTGATCTGGCCAGATTCGAGAGAAAACTCCTCCTGCTTTTCCCCATCCTCCTCTCCACCAGGTACAGGGTCAGATCCCTGAACTTGACCTCGCCGTGACCCCGAGGGAAGGCGGCTTCTGGCCGACGCTTTCGAGTGGGGAGCATCTCTGCGTCAGGTCCGGTGCTTCTGTATCAGTGGCATTGGCTGATGCCGTCGAGCCTTATTTTGCTCTTGAAAGACAAAAACTGGCAGTTAGTGTGGCGTGTTTGTTTATGGTTTGGCAAAGAGTCGTACAGGTGCTTTAGATTTGGCACTCGTGCTGATAGGGCACTGCCAAAACTACCACTAACAGATGGATGGAGAACACTGGGGTCACAGCAAAGAAAAGAGGAAAACACAATAACAGCAGCACTGAGGGAAAACTAGAAGAAATACCACATTTTCACAAACTCACTGGTTCTGCAATGACACCACAGGCCTGTTCACCACATAATCACACACATTAATGGCTGATTCTTTAATAAGGGCCTCTACCAATTCATAAAATGAAAAAGAAATGAATAGTTTCTGAACGAGAACACCTATAAAAGCGACTCTCATCTTGGATAAAGTTTGCAAACATCATTTACTCGCCCTCATGTTGTGCCAAACCTGGATGTCTTTCTTATATACTGACGAATGTTGGCAAACAAACAACATTAGAACTCATTGACTTCCATTATAGAATGAAAAATAAAACTCAGAAAATATGTCTTTTGTCTTCAGTCATTCGGGTTTTGAACGAGATGAAGGCGACTGTCACTCATTTCCATTGTAAATAAATAGAAAATTCATGATGGTTATGATGACAATGACTTAGAGCAATTCTACATTATGATTTTTTATTTTTTTTTATTAGTAATACTGTAAATGGTTTTGATATATATGACAATAGTGTTTAGTCAGATATAGGAAAGTGGAAATTACTAGTTTCCTGATTTTAACACGCTCTTATTACTGTGAAATCTTTACTGATTTTTATCAAAGTAAATGTAAGAATAATTTTGATATTGTTAGTAATATTTCAAGATGAACTAGACGGAAGGAACTCAGCTTTAAATTGATTTTTTTTTTTCTTAATTGGGAGTATCAAATATGATAATAAGTGCTGGGCAACGATTAACAGCAATTAATCGCATCCAAAATAAAAGTTTGTGTTTACATAATATATATATATATTTCATATGCCAGGCTTTACAGAGTTAAAAATCACGAGGATACAGAGAAGTATCACCATTATTGCAAACTCGTCCTCTTCTATAACACAACGGGATGTGAGCAATATTACAAGTCCACTAGAAATAGTTCAAAACAAGCATTTCGGCATTATATGTGGAAACCTCTTTCTAATAAATAGCTTTGTCGATTGCAATAATTCCAGATTATCATTTATAAAATAATGTCTTTATGGATGCTGCTTTGTGCACATGCATATCATAACAGAGAAACACCCTCATAAACTGTTCAAAGCACCAGAACGGCATTATGCATTACGGGTCGTATACAGGTGAAACTCGAAAAACTAGAATATGGTGCAAAAGTTCATTTATTTCAGTAATGCAACTTAAAAGATGAAACTAATATATTATATAGACTCAAAGTGAGATATTTCAAGCCTTTATTTGTTATAGTTTTGATGATTATGGATTACAGCTTATGAAAACCTTTTCACAATATTCTAATTTTGACTTTGGGGTTTTCATAAGCTGTAAGCCATAATCATCAAAATCATAACAAATAAAGGCTTGAAATATCTCACTTTGCATGTAATGAGTCTATATAATATATTAGTTTCACCTTTTAAGTTCAATTACTGAAATAAATGAACTTTTGCACACATCACCTTTAAAAAGCATGTTCAAATAAATAATATAAGTCATAAAAGTGCAGTCAAAGTGTGTTTCAGTGCCTTTCCGTTTGCACCTGAGCTTCTCCTCGCGCTGTGCAGGGATTTGGTCGGACTGGTCGCAGTGGTCGACCTCTACAGATGTCCAGTAACGTCCAGCAGTTTCTCACAGATGTAGGACAGCGCTCCGGCCTGTTCCTCGCGCTCCACCATCTGCCCGAGCGAGCTAATGAGTCTACCTGTGAAGAAGAAGCCCTTCATTAGCTGATGAACGATGCAAAGCACCATATGTGGAGATCAACTGGTCATTTCAGATCTTTATTATGCCTCTTCCTTACAGAAGATCTCACTCGGTTTCCCTCGGCGCATCATTCACTTATACTTGATTTTTCCCTGTTTATTTTTATTTGGCTCTTCCTTGTCTTTATCTCTGTTATTCTGCTCATATTCAAATCAAACTTTCATTCTCGGGTTTAGATACAGGCACTTTCCATAGGGTATAAATTAGTGTTCTTTTTTGTTATTACTCAATTTAATTATTTGTTTTAGTCCAATAGGCTATTCATTATACTGTCCTTTTATTTTATTTTTTATTAATGTAATTAAATTTCATGGTTGGTTTTAGTCCAAATTATAGGGTATAATTTAGTGTCCTTATATTTAATTTATTTTATATTTAATAAAATTTCATGATTATTTTTGTCCACAAATAGGGTATAAATTAGTGTCATTTTTTTTTATTATTATTCAGTTTCATTATTTGTTTTAGTCCAATAAATAGGCTATTCATTACTTTCGTTTTATTTTATTTTTTATTAATGTAATTAAATTTCATGGTTGGTTTTAGTCCAAATAATAGGGTATAATTTAGTGTCCTTATTTTTTTGTTTTTATATTTAATTAAATTTCATGATTATTTTAGTCCACAAATAGGGTATAAATTAGTGTCATTTTTTTATTTTTATTATTCAATTTCATTATTTGTTTTAGTCCAATAAATAGGCTATTTATTACTGTCCTTTTATTTTTATTTTTTATTAATGTAATTAAATTTCATGGTTGGTTTTAGTCCAAATAATAGGGTATAAATGAGTGTCCTTATATTTTATTTATTTTATATTTAATTAAATTTCATGATTATTTTAGTCCACAAATAGGGTATAAATAAGTCTTTTTAATATTTATATATTTTATTTCTTTTCATTATTTTAGTCCACAAATAGGGTATAAATAAGTCTTTTTAATATTTATATATTTTATTTCTTTTCATTATTTTAGTCCACAAATAGGGTATAAATAAGTCTTTAATTTTTATATATTTTATTTCTTTTCATTATTTTACTCCACAAATAGGGTATACATTTTTTTAATATTTATAAATTGTATTTCTTTTCATTATTTTAGTCCACAAATAGGGTATAAATTAGTCTTTTTAATATTTATATATTTTATTTCTTTTCATTGTTTTAGTCCACAAATAGGGTATAAATTAGTCTTTTTAATATTTATATATTTTATTTCTTTTCATTGTTTTAGTGCACAAATAGGGTATAAATAAGTCTTTTTAATATTTATATATTTTATTTCTTTTCATTATTTTAGTCCACAAATAGGGTATAAATAAGTCTTTATAATATTTATATATTTTATTTCTTTTCATTATTTTAGTCCACAAATAGGGTATAAATTAGCCTTTTTAATATTTATATATTTTATTTCATTTCATTATTTTAGTCCACAAATAGGGTATAAATTAGTCTTTTTAATATTTATATATTTTATTTCTTTTCATTGTTTTAGTCCACAAATAGGGTATAAATAAATATTTTTAATATTTATATATTTTATTTCTTTTCATTATTTTAGTCCACAAATAGGGTATAAATAAGTATTTTTAATATTTATATATTTTATTTCTTTTCATTATTTTAGTCCACAAATAGGGTATAAATAAATATTTTTAATTTTTATATATTTTATTTCTTTTCATTGTTTTAGTCCACAAATAAGGTATAAATTAGTCTTTTTAATATTTATATATTTTATTTCTTTCCATTATTTTAGTCCACAAATAGGGTATAAATAAGTATTTTTAATTTTTATATATTTTATTTCTTTTCATTGTTTTAGTCCACAAATAAGGTATAAATAAGTATTTTTAATATTTATATATTTTATTTCTTTTCATTATTTTAGTCCACAAATAGGGTATAAATAAGTATTTTTAATATTTATATATTTTATTTCTTTTCATTATTTTAGTCCACAAATAGGGTATAAATAAGTCTTTTTAATATTTATATATTTTATTTCTTTTCATTATTTTAGTCCACAAATAGGGTATAAATAAGTATTTTTAATATTTATATATTTTATTTCTTTTCATTATTTTAGTCCACAAATAGGGTATAAATAAGTCTTTTTAATATTTATATATTTTATTTCTTTTCATTATTTTAGTCCACAAATAGGGTATAAATAAGTATTTTTAATTTTGATATATTTTATTTCTTTTCATTGTTTTAGTCCACAAATAAGGTATAAATTAGTCTTTTTAATATTTATATATTTTATTTCTTTCCATTGTTTTAGTCCACAAATAGGGTATAAATAAGTCTTTTTAATATTTTGTTTCATTTCATTATTTTAGTCCACAAATAGGGTAAAAGTGAGTGTCATTTTATTTTTAAAATTTTTATTTTGTATTTATTTAATTCTTGGTTTTAGTTATGGGCATTTTTCACAAATAGGGTAGGCCAATAAATTAATGCTTCAATTCAATTCACATTTATTTGTATAGCGCTTTTCACAATACACATCGTTTCAAAGCAGCTTTACAGAAAATACACGAGTCCATCCATATTACAATAGAGTGATCTGTTATCAGAGGAAACTGTCTAAAGTTAATATTTCAGAAATCACAAATCACACAGTTAGCTAAAAATGTATTAATTTAAACAATGTAATAATTTAAGTCACAAATACTTGTTTGTTAACAAATGCTTCTTTATAGAGACCTGTTTTATCATTGAGAATTATCACTCTTTCAACTTGATCCTAAAAACATAAAATCCTAATCATTTTCTCCATAGAAGTAATCTTACAAACCTTTAAGACAGACCTACTATGAGTTACAAGGTCGGTAATCGGCGGTATAGGCTTTTGCTGAAGACATCAGTCCACATTATTTCAACCTAGTTTATAAATAACGATGAAAAGCAGAATTGCGGGTGAAAAACTACATTTAACAGGATTCTGCAGAGAAGTACCCAGCCGAAGAGGCACTAAAGCCACTGATGAAGCCCTAGCAACTGCACATCTTAGTAACAGAAACCACTCATGTTCTCCAAAAAGAAAAGGAAAAAAGAGGCAAACGTCTAGTTATGTCTCCATGTTCTCTTGATTCCTTTATGGACGTGCAACATTAAAACATTAGGGGTTACACTGGGTTAAATGTGCTGTCGATACCAGTCAAACATATCTAGGACAGGCCTGTTCATGTTGTATCACAATAACATGTTTTTCCTCTTGACCATAGTCATTATTTGCCATTAAACTCATTCATATCTAATAG